>NC_089752.1:106097600-106135100 GCF_040412425.1 Macrobrachium rosenbergii
TAAAGTGGTACCTCCAAAACTCTCTGAGGGTTAACTCAGTGTGAGAGGTAACTTCAAAGCACCTTTGAAATAGTGAGAACTTTACACTTATAAACCTAAACTCATGCAACAACTAGGCCTCCAAACCTGGAAAATGAGCAGGAGCACAAGAAGGGCCTTCAGAGGCAACTGTTTCTTCTCGAGGTATTTTTTCATTCACCGAATCAACACAAAATTGCCTGTTTATGCAAGCTTTACTCTTAGCCCTCCACATCACATTTAACAAATGTTTCATGACACTATTTTTCTTAAAACCCCTCGTGTTCTCTGAGTGGTTGACAAGCAAAAGCTTCAGATTTAGGCCCCCACTTGCATTCCCACAGAGCAAAAGTTAGCCTGTCCCTCACTAGCTTGTGCCCTGGCAGTGACTACTCTTCTTGAATGATGTAGGTCCTGTTTGGCATTTTCTTTCAAAACAGTCTTGTCTCATCATAACTGAACACCTGTTAGGTAACAAAACCTGCAGCTTCTGCTTAGTCCTTCAGCCCCTTCACGTATTTTTCCGCAGCATCTCCGCCAGGCCTGGCACCCTTCTCTTATGTCACTACACTGTATGCCAGCCTCCTACTTTTGAATTCATCAAACCACCCATAATTGGCTTTGAACTTTTTGAGTGCTACAGGTGTCATCTTATTCAGTACCAGCAATAACAGCCTTCACACTGATATTAAATTTTGGGCACAGTTCCAGTTTCCTTTTGTTTAATTTAAGGAAGTTGGATGTGCTTCCTTTATTATGGAATGGCCATTCATTGTTGTGTGATAAAGACTGGGAAACAATTTTTATTTTTTGTAAAGACAAACTAAGATTTTGTACATGAGGCATGCAATATTAAAATATTGTGTGCTAATATATGTTCTTTTTCAGGGAGGGGGATACGTAGCTTTCACCACATTCAGAAACAGCTGTTTCCCTAAAAAGGTTGAGCCACTGGCTTGAGCTTCCAAGCCTGCCTGGTCCCCCATTCATTAATAGCATTTTCATAAGCTCCACACCCTTTATGTAGACCTTGTTAGTTAGTTATAAATGATTTGTTTAACCAGACCTCTGAACTCTTTTAGGGTTCTTCTCGGGCTGGGAAAACCTTGTAAAATCTGATGTATGGCAAATTGTTATTAAGTTGTATCCTCAATTGCATCTCCCCATTCTTCTGCCAGTTTGTTTATCTTCCCCTCACCATATAGAGTAATTGATTTATGATTCTCTTTATCTTTCCTATATTTGTATTCTTACTCGATACTTTACTTTATTTGGTTCACGAAAAGTTTGGTCTGATGAAATTTGCATATTTGCTGTTTAACTGTAGTGCCATTAGTGCACCTCACGCAGTGCACTGTAGGCATTACTCAAGTTTCTTTGAAGCATCCCTACAGCTCCTAGATGTAACCTTTTTTGTTCCTTTTACAGTATGAGGACTTTCAATTTTTTCCAAAAATTTATCAAATTATATGTATATCAATGTTTTCCTTTAAGGTTAGATGATTGATACCCATGCAGCCTTTTTCCTAAGATTCTGTGTTTTTGTTTTATAATTGTTTTACACAATTTATTTTTGCACTGTATTTATAGGCTGTTTCTCAACATACAACACTTCCAATTTATTGTATGGCTCAGTAAACTTTGTTAAGCCTACAAGTTTCACCATAGAGTATTTATTAGTGATGGTGTGATTTCAACTCCATTTCATATTCCAACAGGTCACTCGTTGAGTAAAATTATTTCAGCGAGGTATTTTGAGACTTCAATTAATCCATTCCATTTTGGTAGTTACTTTTTAGGGGGACAAAATCCTTTTATGCATTAAAAATTTCCTTTCGTGAATAAGTTTTTATTTTGTTATTCATAACGGGTCTAACAACTTGGCTGAACTTTACCATTTATAATTTTGCCTAATAATAAAAATAAAAATCAAATAATTAAATGCATGATTAACAAAAAAAAAAAAAAAACTAAATTTCCTATACCTACAGTTGCAAGAACCCAAAAAAGTAATGCAAACCAAGAAGGATTAAAATAAAGCAGAATCTCAATCTTATATTTATTTACACTTATTAATGAAATATCACATACAAAAAGTATAAATTTTCAACAGCAACTCCATTGCTGAATGTGTGATGGTGACTAAATTTGTCATTAAAACTGATTTCTACGTCAGACTTTCCTTGCGTAAGCAGTTTTAAGAAAAAATAACAAGCTTTTACAAAAATACTAAAGACAATAAAGTACATAAAACTGAGCCTCATTTCTTATGTATTAACATTTATATACATTACCGTACTACATGTAGTAACCAAAGAAAATAAGTTATATCTCGTGATTTTAAGAAGCATAGTTTTAAGGCTAGTGTGTTGGTCATAAGGTTTTATGTAAAAGCATCTGTTTTTTAAGCCTGAGTGCTATGAACAAAAATTTAAAACCATTCCTATTTTGTTCTCATAGAAGAAAGTATACCTTATAAACAAATTTACGACTATACTGCCCTAGCACTGTACACAAAATAAAATTGAAGAAAAATTGCTAATTTACTCTATCAATAAATCTTTAAAATGAGCTTTGGTTAGAGTTTGTGAAGTTTTCAAAAATGATAGCCAATAAAATCATTAAATTCATTCACTGCATAACTGGATGACACAACAACAAGTAATTACATCCACGAAACAGTATGAAATAACTGATACATATTCACCAAGAGCTGCCATTCTCTGGGCTACATATTTAACAGGATCTGTAAAAGAAAATGATCTGATGTAACAAATATTCCAGAATAAAAATACAATTCAAAGAGTTAAGGGAAGAGAGAAGCACTGAAGAGTTGCTCACAAAATTAGGCTTCAGCTCCACAACACCTGTATCATTACCATTTTTAAATTATTTTGATGATCAGCCATCCAATTTATTTTGAAATCTTAAAACCCTCCTAAGGATGACAAAATTTATATTTTTATCTATTCATGATAATGTCCATAAACATACCTCTGTACTTATACATTTGTCAGAATACATCCATTTTCATTTTGAAACACTTGCAAAACAACATCAAGAGATGAATAAAAAATCATAAAAATCAAACAGTGAAAAACTGGCCAATAAGATCTTTCATATCACAACCAAGGAAGTCACAAAACACTTACCTAAATCATAATTCAGACATTACAGTAATTAAAGAAGTCATGCCATTTTAATAAGATGATTAAATTCAGTGCAGGGCAGAAAAAACCTTCTGTCACAGCTAAGAAATTGGGATAAAAAATCAGCAAGTCTACGTTATTAGGATGAAAGTACTCCTGTCTACATTTTTAGATGATTTTAGCAGATGACTGCAGAAGATAACAATGTCAAAGGTTTATCAGAAGTGATATATCCAAGAAGTAGAAATTCTTTTGGTGATGTATAACCCAGAGCTAGATATATTTTCAGATATTTCCTTAGGGAATGACAGCACCATCCAAATGAACTTAGAGAGCCAGACATTTAACTGATTTATCAAAACTGAATATCAGTGACAACTTAGTTTGTATGTATGGAGTGAATACTAAAAGACCTTTAGTGGATTGAGACACGTATGCATGTGTCATGTCTCCACTTCTGCCGAATATTTTCATGGATGAAGTGATGAGAGAACTTTACAGAAATTCCAAGGTATGTATATGGAAATTTGTGGCACATGAAAGGGGGCTATGAATGCAGTGTTAAGAGGCTGATGATAGATAATGATACAGTGTTGGTGAAGAAAATTTGCAGAAACAGATACAGTAACCTCATGTTTGTAACATACTAATTAAAAGTTGATGGTCGTAAGAGTAGTGTGATCACGGTAAGTTGTCAAGAAGAATAAACACATGTCCAAATAGGTTGATTCATATAGGCATTTGGGAGTAAACAAAACAGATGCTAGTGGGATCGAGCAAAACTGAGTCACAAAACAGGTCATCCAAGGAAGGTAGCAGGCTCTCAAAGCTATAACAAAGAAGGGGAGTGTTCCCAGAAGCAAAAGTTGAAGTACATGAAATGACTTCAGGATAAGTATCCTTTGAGAATGTGAAGTATGGTTGTTCAAAGCACCTCAGAGAAAAAACATAAAACATGTTCAGATGAACTGCTTTCACAGAAGCCTGTGGAAAAAGAAGTGTTGGTATGAGGACAGGATTGAAGGGTTAGCATAAGTGATAAGGTGAAACAAGTGTTTTGGGGGTGATTTGGATAAGCAAAGTGAATGTGGAATGATATGTTGGTGTATATTACATAATTCAAAGAGTTGTTATATGTAGAAGGAGAGTGAGAAAGTTTTGGCTGGAAGGGGAGGATCATGTGCTGAATTGGAAGAGCTTATTATCAAGAGGTGACAGTATGTATACAAGACAGGAGTAAATAACAATGTGTGTGTATTCGTATGTTTGCTTCAGAGCTGTCTGTGATAAGCAATTTCAAAGATAACTTGAGGTGTGCCTGTGCCCACATCAGTCCTTGTCTATCCTGAGTAGTCCTCATTATGTCCAAGAACATAGTCAAAAGTCTGCCGTAATCACCCTCTCCAAAAATTAAAAGCTGCTGGAATTCCATGTCCTGTTTCCAACCTGACCCATCTCATCATTCTAAAAACAAAGCATATAGGAGCTCCACTTATGAGATGACATAGTCCAGCTACAAATCTTTCTCCAAGTTAAAGGACAGTTTTGCCAGGCTTTAAAAACTGAGTTGTTTCGGTTACATGTCATAATGTACAAACAGCATAACATTAACACAATAACCAGCATCCACTTCTTATGAACTGCTGAGAAGAATACAGCAATGCAAACAAAACAATGAAAAATTAACAACAGATGCAACAGTAATGCAAAGTGATGAAAGGAAGATTCACCATAACTTGACAATCATCCTTAGCAGAAAGAATGAAGCAATGATAAGGGTGAAAAGCAAGAAGACATAGCTTTACTTGGGAGACAGTAGCAAAGCCATATTACTAATTACTTTAACATGCCACCAACAAAGGAATCTGGATTTATAAATTTGCCTTATTACCAATCTGTAAAACAATACTTGAAGCTTTCAAAATAACGTTTACACTCGAGTCTCTCAAATAATTAAAGTAGCGGTTTATACTTTCATATGAACACTGTCATTTTTAACATACTTAAAGCAATGATTTGAACTTTCATAAGAACACATTTACATTACTGTTCTTATAAGTAAGAAGCTCAAGTTACCTACAGAATTTTCTTCAGAGCATGCCAAAGCCTTGTGAATACTTTATGGCTTTATATAAACGATCTTTCAGTTTTTCTTTACTGGAGTACTCAGGCAGGAGTAAAACATTAAAACACGTATGCGCTGTCGGTAATCTGAAACAGAAATGGAAATAGTCTAGCTAGAGCATCAGTAACATAACATAGTTAATTTTTATATTTCAAAGACATCAAACCTATTACAGTATTTTTACTTACACCTATGCAAACATATTGGGTGGGTGAATCATAAGCAAAATAGTAACTTGACTTAGAAAAGCATGGTTATCGATAACTAAGACCTTCATGGTAGGTGGAGTTTCTGATCTAACCTTTCAAAGCTAACATTCCTCAACTGTGTCCATTAACCTGAGATGTGTACCAATGACATGGCTCTAAAGAAAGTCATGTGAAAAAAGTTCCTATATATATAAAACAAAAATTTTTAATATGTGTAGTTACCAACATAAGTAATAAACTTATTGTTTTTTTTATCAATGTATATGCCAATACGAATTACACACCTCTTACCTTTATCCCAAAAAGCTAAAAGAGAAGCATTTGGATGTGATGCATTTTATTGTATTCAGGTCAAGTGCAGTACACTGCACACATCAGAAAGAATGAGTCCTATCAATATGTGAAACCTCACTCACTCTGCTAGCCTTTCAAACCTCATTGTGACCAATGTCACCATGACTATAACCCTAAGGTCTGCATAAAGTTTCATTAATGTTTTGATTTTCAAAAGGCAGGGGCACAGCTATACCCTAAACCTTCCTCTTTTATCTGATTTTGCAGCTGGTAAGACAAGATTAAGATCCAAAGGAGTTATCCTTCTAATCTAAGCATTGAATGTTGGTATGAAATTGCTTTCCCATGCACTCAGATTTTTACAGCAGCTTTGATCATATCACCCTAACAACAAGTAACCATATTTTCTTTACCCTCAAGAATATTCAGACAGAGGAATGCCCAACTGCAAGCGTCTACTATTGCTACCTTTGCTTAACATCCAAAAAGTTTAATATGATGCTTTGAAAAGAAATTTTCAGAACCCTAACCCCTAGCTGACTGGTGGAAAACACATTAGAGACCAACTACTTAGATTTCCTAACTTTGTATTGTGTAGTAGCTTCAACTATCTTGTCTTTTGCACATTACCTTATCTTGCAACACAAAATATAAAATAAAAAAAATAAAAATTTAAAACATAAAACATTAAATCATGTTTCTCAGCAACCTTGGCAATTCAGTACAGATGTAAGCAAAAGATAAAAGTATCCTATTTTTTTTGGTAGATTTTCTTTGATTTTCATCTACAGCATTGTTTAAACTGTATTCAATTACAACTTTTAGCACTTTTCACAGTTTTGTAATGAATTTTATGCAATATTTAGTTACTTAACCCTTAAACGCCGAGCCTCTATTTACAAAAACGTCTCCGTATGCCGGCGGCGTTGGGAGTTAAGCGCCAAAGCGGAAAAAAGTTTTTCAAAAATCACAGCACGCTTAGTTTTTAACATTAAGAGTTCATTTTGGCTCCTTTTTTGTCATTGCCTGAAGTTTAGTATGCAACCATCAGAAATTAAAAAAAATATCATTATCATATATAAATATTGAAATATATGACAGTGCAAAAAAAATTTTCATATATAATTTTATACAAATCGCACTGTGAGCAAAACAGTTAAAGCTAACGGATTATTTTTTTTCTTTGTATTGTACACTAAATTGCGATGATTTTGGTATATAACAAATTGTAAAACGATCAAAGCAACACAGAAAAATATTATCACAATATGATGCATGAATTAAATAGCAGCGTGGACGTAAAAAATGTTTTTTCAAAAATTCACCATAAATCGAAATATTGTGCTAGAGACTTCCAATTTATTGCAAAATAAAGCTAATTGATTGAATATTACTAGACTGTAAGTGTTTTAGGTTACAATTGCAGTTTTCGACCATTTCGGTCGAGTTAAAGTTGACCAAGGTCGAATTTTTCTATTTATCGTAATTTATATGAAAATATTTCAAAACTGATAAAAGCTACAACCACGAGTTATTTTCTGTTGTATTCTACATGGAATTGCGCACATTTTCATATATAAAAGTTTATGTAACGACTAATATAAAACGGTGCAAACATTACAACAACGTGACGAAAGAATTTCTGAGATGTTCGGCGAGTTACAGCGGGACGTAAGGAAAATGTTTTTCAAAAATTCACAGTAAATCGAAATATTGTGCTAGAGACTTCCAATTTATTGCAAAATAAAGGTAAATGATTGAATATTACTAGAATGTAAGAGTTTTAGCTTACAATTGCGTTTTCGACCATTTCAGTCGAGTTAAAGTTGACCAAGGTTGAAATTTTGGCAGTTATCGTGATTTATGTGAAAATATTTCAAAAGTGATAAAAGCTACAACCATGAATTATTTTCTGTTGTATTCTACATGAAATTGCGCACATTTTCATATATAAAAGTTTATGTAACGACTAATGTAAAACGATGCAAACATTACGACAACGTGAAAAGAATTTCTGAGATGTTCGCCAAGTTACTGTGCGAGCGTAAGGAAAATTTTTTTCAGAAATTCACCATAAATCAAAATATTGTGCTAGAGACTTCCCGTTTGTTGCAAAATGAAGGTACATGATTGAATATTACTAGAATGTAAGAGTTTTAGCTTATAATTGCGTTTTCTTACCATTTTGGTCGAGTTAAAGTTGACCGAAGGTTGAAATTTTGGCAGTTATCATGATTTACATGAAAATATTTCAAAATTGATAAAAGCTACAACCATGAGTTATTTTCTGTTGTATTCTACATGAAATTGCACACATTTCCATATATAAAACTTTATGTAACGACTAATATAAAACAGTGCAAACATTACGACAACGTGATTTAAAGAATTTCTGGCGGGACGTAAGGAAAAGTTTTTTCAAAAATTCATCATAAATCGAAATATTGTGCTAGAGACTTTCAATTTGTTGCAAAATGAAGGTAAATGATTGAATATTACTAGAATTTAAGAGTTTTAGCTTACAATTGCGTTTTTTTACCATTTCGGTCGAGTCAAATTTGACCGAAGGTTGAAATTTTGGTAGTTATCGAGATTTATATAAAAATATTTCCAAACTGATAAAAGCTACAACCATGGGTTGTATTTTGTTGTATTTTAAATGAAATTGCACACATTTTCATATATAAAACTTTACGTAACGGCTAATATAAAACAGTGCAAAAATTACGACAAAATGACGAAAGAATTTCTGAAATTTTTCGGCCGAGTTACTGCGGGACGTAAGGAAAAAAGTTTTTCAAAAATTCACCATAAATCGAAATATTGTGCTAGAGACTTCCAATTTGTTGCAAAATGAAGGTAAATGATTGAATATTACTAGAATGTAAGAGTTTTAGCTTACAATTGCATTTTTCGACCATTTCGGTCGAGTCAAAGTTGACCGAAGGTTGAAATTTTTTGTAGTCGACGTATGGTACGTCCACTTGGCACCCAACAGACAATTTTAGTCGACGTATGATACGTCCAGTAGGCGTTTAAGGGTTAACATAAGGCAAAGTAGAGTACTGTATAGGTAAGACTGCAAGATCAATACTTTACTTTAACTTTTATTACAATTGCCATAGTATATCAAATAATCTGACTGTTCCTAATTGTTGTGCATTATACAATTTCTTATACTTACTTCATTAAATAAAATTTCTTCATAAAATAAACAAAATACTACAAGGAATCCAGAACAAATGACTCCTGATTAGCAAGGTCATACTGCAAAGAAAAAAAAGAAAGAGAACTCTCTTACCTGTCAGAATCAGGCCCATGTCTTGCTATAACTAATTTTAATTTAGAAAGACCACCAACAGGAACCCTAGCAGAACCCGTTGTGAATTGAAGTAATTTCTTCTTGTCGTCTGTGCTCATTTCATGCACAAGCTCCCAAAATCCTTGTATTATTGATGTCTCACTACTGTATCCTCCATCATACTCTGTTGACTTCATTAGCTCCATGAAGTCATAATGCTGAAATTGAAAAGGAAAATACTTTTACAAGGGTAAAATTAGTTGCGAAGAGAATTAGGGTAAATCAACAAAAGAAGTGAGGTCTTGTGCAAATCTACAAATAAAATAAGACCAAGGGATTACTTTAGATTGAAGAAAAATCATACACTATAAAAGACAGGATGATAACTAAAATAGAACACCAATTAAGTAATAGAAGTGATATATATACATAACTACAAATTTTAGGAGGCAAATGTCAGTTAATTTTATTTTGCAATTTAATATGAATAAAATAAAATACAGATTTACACATCACAAATGCCAATCACCTAACAAACAGGTTGTAAAACATGCATTCATGACAAATTAGACGAGTTATAAACAATGGGGCATACATAAGATTTGTGATGATAGTAATATGTGATAATAAAAAAAAATTGTATACACTCTCTGCTTGTTTTCAGTTACTCTTCATTCAACTAAAATTTGACAAAGAGACCATGTAATCTTTCTTGTTATGAAAGAGTGCAGTTCATATTAAGAACAAAAACATTTCATGTCATGAAAAACCATATCAATGAAATTATGCTGTTGTACCTGAGATCCACAAACTAATAATTCCAATTCTTCAGGCCTGAAGAGATTGGCTAGAGGGGAGTCATCTGTGACCATATTAAATCCTCGACGAAATGCACGAAACTGCCTCTCCACCATTTTGTTCAGCAAAAAATCTGCATAGAGCTCAACAAATTCCTGAAAATATGAAGCAATTAAGAAATATAAAATATAAGGAAGTTTACACAGGAAAAATTAACCCCTTCGCTTACTGATGACTGATATAGACATCATCCAAATTAAAGTCCTTCATATTTCTATGACTTACACAAACTACATAAAAAAAAATTGCTCAAAACAGCAGACAAGATGACGATCATTTTTTGTTCCTGATATCTTTTATACATATGTAACACGTATGTTTACATGTTTTATAGTTTTGGATTTTTACTCTATGATTACATCATTTATCTTTTCCTGTGAGAGAGAGAGAGAGAGAGAGAGAGAGAGAGAGAGAGAGAAATATTTCTGTACATATGTAACTAGTATATGTGCTTGTTTTGTATAGTTTTAGCTTTTTATTCTGAAATTACATCATTTATCTTTTTTCTGAGAGAGAGAGAGAGAGAGAGAGAGAGAGAGAGAGAGAGAGAGAGAGAGAGAGAGAGAGAGAGGAAATATTTTTTATGCTTATTTGTTTTGTTTTATAAAGTTTTAGATTTTTATTCTATAAAAACATTTATCTCTTTTCTGATAGAGAAAGAGAGAGAGGAAATATTTTTTTATGCTTTGTTTTGTTTTATATAGTTTTAGATTTTTATTCTATAATAACATTTATATTTTTTCTGCGAGAGAGAGAGAGAGAGAGAGAGAGAGAGAGAGAGAGAGAGAGAGAGAGAGAGAGAGAGAGAGGAAATATTTTTTACGCTTATTGTTTTGTTTTGTATAGTTTTAGATTTTTATTATATAGAAACTTTACCATTTTTCTGTGAGCGAGAGAGAGAGAGAAGAGAAGGGTTTTTTATGCTTATTTGTTTTGTTTTATATAGTTTTATATTTTTAATCTATAAAAATTTTATCATTTATCTTTTAATCTGAGAGATCTTTTTCTGAGAGAGAGAGAGAGAGAGAGAGAGAGAGAGAGAGAGAGAGAGAGAGAGAGAGAGAGAGAGAGAGAAATTTTTTATGCTTATTTGTTTTGTTTTGTTTTTAGATTTTTACTCTATAATAAAATTTATCTTTTTCCTGTGAGAGAGAGAGAGAGAGAGAGAGAGAGAGAGAGAGAGAGAGAGAGAGAGAGAGAGAGAGAGAGAGAGAGAGAGAGAGAGCCAATTACAACTTTAGCATTGCATTGGATAACAAATGAAGAATATCACAGTTTTTTCCCATATTTGTAAGTTATACAGTCACCACCCTACTTATGAACATTCATGGATACGAACAGACAGGGTCACAAGTTCATATTTTGCTCTGTGTGCCTATTCTGCTAGTAAGAATTTTTGCAGATTATCCGAGTATACTCGTGATTAACTACCACATATTCTTCTTACAATCATGAAATTACTTGTCCGTACTCAGTAAAATATTCTTACTAATTCTATCTTCCCAATTTAACTCATTCTGTGATGAATTCCCATTTTCTATATTTCTTCTCCCCAAAGGAAACGTTTACATGTATTTTTGTTAATAGATGTCAGTGTGCATTGCATACTTATGAATTTCCAATGTCAGACGCTGCTCCTGTGAAATTCTCTCCACGTTCATAACTTTCAAAACATGAAAAAGTACTAAATTTTTAATGTTGCATGAATCTAAATTTTATTTTCTTCTTTTTACCATCCTAGCATCTAAAATAATTCTTTACAATACTGCATGATTCAAAAATGCAGTGAAAATAGTATAATCTATGACTTCAGAGTTAATTCATGACTGTAAATATCAACAAAAATTATGCACTACATATTAAAAACCAACTTAAAGAACAATTCAAGATATGAATAGCCATCTTGAACATAACTCATTTGCAAGTAGGTGGCGACTGTACTATGCATTTCAACTACATAAACTTACTTTGGGGACTTTTTTAATGCCACTATATAGAGCAATCATTCAGCTGCAAAATTAAAACTGAGCAGTCTACCTTGAAAACTGACGGTGCTATGCGTTTTTGAACAAAAAAAAAGGTATAGAGTTTATCAAGCATATCGCAAGGGAGACTTACTTATATTGTGGATAACGTGACGATACTTTGTCATTCATTTTTTCACATTTTCCTTGCTATAATTACAGCTTTTTACATTTCAATATAGTAACTAGATAATTTATCTGGGCGTGTTATGGAAAAAAAAGACTTGCAAATAGTTCTGTTTTTTCAATTTTTTTGGGGGGGGAAATGCAAAATTTTCTCATATCTCATAATTTCCAGTCATTATTCCACATGCATAACTATCATTTTGGGAGAATTTTTTAATGCCATGTATAGAACAATCATTCAGCTGCTAAATTAGACAAAACTGAACTGTCTACCTTGAAAATTGTCGGCACTACCCATCTCTGAGCAAAAAAAAAAAGTATTAACATTTTTATGCCCACTGCTTGAGTCACTGCCACTTCCCAGAGATACAGTTGTTTATAAGGGTCATAAGCAAAAGGTTTAAGGTAAAACTACAAAAATTGTAATAAAATGTTAATTAGCCTAACCTAATATCACTAGGCCAGCACAGCACAGCACTTGCTGGCTAACACCTAAACACTTTCCTAAAGAAAAATACAAACACAAAAACACTAGTCACTGCAATTAAAGATAAATTCACTAGATAAATTGAACAAGTAAAACATAGACGATGGAAAAATTAATAAACTAGGCATTAATTAAGAACCTAAGGCTTTCATAGCACAATGCAATGCTAAGACAAAGCAAAAATGGCCTAGCCCCTGTATGTAAAAGAAAATAAATTAATAAAGGTAAGGAAACAAAATGGTGAAACCATATTCATCTGGAATGAACAACTACAGAACAAAACAGGAATCAAATTTTTAACTATGCTCACAGTAACCTACATGGGGATGGTGTTGCAGACAATAACCCAAACCACTCATAATTTACCAGTACACTAAAAAACAACAGTAATAAATGTGATAAAAATTAATTAAAAAATTAGAAATCTAAAAAAGGCAGTGCCCGTTTAACGGCGGGGGGTTCCGTTCCGACCAAGCACCGCTAACCAAAAATCGCTGCTAACTGAAAATCGACAATAATAGCATTGATAAACCACTTAACGGTGCCGTTAACTGGATATCGGCTTGTAAAAGATTACAAGCATGAAATATAAAAGGGAAAAAATTATTCTTTCGTATGCCATTCGCTGAAACATAGCCCAATTGAGCAATGAATGGTTTCATTTCATTTACATTTGTGTCATGCCATTTTAGTGCATGTGATATTGTAGGATCTATATATTCACCTACAAAAAGGTTGGCAAATCTCTTTGTTACTGTTACAATGAGCTCCATGGCTTCATCATCAAAAAACTTCTAAAAAAATTCTACGGGGTTTCATTTATCCTGAACAATAAATTTCACACCTTTCAGTGCCTTTGGGTGAACGAAAAGTAAAGGGATTCCTTTCCTTATCATTCATTAATGTCCAGTCACTTGGCAGTGCAAAATTCGAATCTAATTTATGGTTTTCTTCAGAATCAGATAAATCTTATTCAGTCTATGTTAGAAGCTTCTGAGCTGCTACTCGTAATCATCATCAGTCTCTACATCGAGTAGTGACAATATCTCTTCAGGGAAAAAGAGTTTCTTTCATTTTGGAACGCTCATCATGAGGAATAAATGAGAAGCAAGGGGTAGATGTCCTCTGTCAGACTCTTTCCATTACAAAAAAAGTTGCCATTTAACCCTAATTTAGCTCAAAGCGTTACCAAATGATGTTCCTACAATTTGTATAAGAGTGAAGCATGAAGAGTGAGCTTGATCAGTGCGGCACCAGCCTTGAAAAGAGGAAGAATGTGTTACGGATGCAGGCGACCGAGATATGCCGTTGGTGTCGCTTAACAGGTTAAGTCCAGTAATGGGTCTGTATGAACAAAATCTTTAAAAACATATTACTGTTTGTCTTTATCACAACTAACACACTACTTATAATTAGCCAGAATCTCAAGTCAGGTGGAAGAGACAGAGCTCATAAAACACACAATTGTTTGATGCGATGCAGAGTTTGTTTAAGGGCTCCCTGGAGTAAGATCAAATGAACCAAAGGCTGCATGTAGCAGTGATAGAAGATTACCTCACTGGCACATAAGAAGAGTTAATTGTATCTCGCTCTACTTCAGTTATTTAAAGTGATATCTCCCTGTCAGCTGTTTCTGGTGGATGCCTGGAAATACCAGCCATTTGTGAACCTTACTGGAGAACCAACTCATAACATTTATTAGCTGTGGAACGTATTAGTACCTGCTGGAGCCGAGGATTAACACCACTGCTGTATAATGGCATCTAGTACCAGCATGGATGAGGCCAAGGCTTCTGAACCACATGTCTCTGGTCTATATACTACATATGCTCTGTTCATGGCCTTTGTTTCAGCATGGCTCTCATTACATTAGTACTCTCAATGCATGGTATGAGTGGTCCTAATCGCTGGAGTACATAGGTCTGGATAACGGTATTGTCACAGAAATGTAATGGCCTCAACAGAAGCACAGCTCTGATCATCGGCCCTACAGATTCAAATGCCCTGGATACAGGTTCAAGAGTAAGATTTTCTGTCTCCCTTATTTGTTACAACCGATCTTCATCACTGACCTCAAAGAGATGTACATGACTTCTTCACCATCTAGGACTAAAGGGTAACCTTTTCCTACATTCTATAGGTTATTCTTACAGGATTTAAACACCAAAGCCACTAATTGAGGTCCCTCCTTAACTATGGCAGGGTAAAAATGCCTTGAAATCCTCCTATACAGATCATTACCTTCCGATTTACCATGGATTAAAAAAAGAATTTCATGATAAACTTCTACTTTTGATAACAATGTTCTCATCTTGCTATTTGGCATTTTTGAACATATGATAAAGTCCCATCCTTTAACTTTAAAATGACACCAGATTCATTTCCCTCTTTCAGTGAACAGCCAGTGTTCTGGTGCACACAGATTTTGACTAGACCCCACCCTCACAATTCCTGAAAGGGTTTACCAGACAGACTTCTCTGAACTCAGCTAAATGAGAAAGCTTCGAATTAAGACCATACCAAAGTAGGTGTCTCATCTACTAATCTATGTTCTCCGAGAGGTTCTCCATCTGACTGGGTGTCAATGCAATAATGAAAAAGAAAACATAACACTGAATAACAAATGCTGGGGTTTACAGGTTTACCTGTAAAATCTAGCTTTATTTTAAGGAACAAAATCTCGGAAATTTCATAGTTAGTTGTTCCATCATATCACAGTGATAGACTACTACAGCAAGGACTTCACAAGAGAAAAACAAAATTGATTTCATTGCTTTCTGACGACACACTATAGGAATCTATCTGTTTATTCACTGCTATCACTCGTGGGGAAAATAAAGAATTTAGTTACTGGATTCTTAAAAAATCTGTACCCACCAAAAAAATATATCTAAACAGTAGTTGCAGAAAATACTATGCTTAAATAAAAGATAATGAAAAATAGTAACTACTGTACACTTATAAATATACAAGTGCTGAAGTTTCATGATTATAGTGAACTGAATTGAATCACTCATTTAATCAGTAATTAAATTCAGAAATTATTCATTTACAGACAATTTTTGAATACAACATATGTTTGTATATTGAAAAAACAATCAAGATATATACATACATGCTTACTAGATTGGCTAACAACAATATTGTCACCATCAGTCTTGAGATCATGAGTAAGGCTGGTACCAAATACATCTTGATACCCCACGCGAAACGTTTGCATAAATACATCCTCCATATCATCACCTTCATATTCCATTAACTCAACAAGACTTCTATACAACGTCTGAAAAACAAGAGCAAAAAATTAAATATCAAGGCATGAGAGATAGACAAAGTCAAAACTAAATTAGGTAAATCACAGGTACTTCATATATTTTACCATTAAGAATGTCTTCATACAATTATGTAAATCCTTTTAATAAAAAGCTGTAAAGGTTAATCTCATTAACTGGATTAGCAGATCAAACGACTGAAGTGAAATACAGTTGGAGTAACTGATTTATGCACTGAAAATTAATTTTTCCATACAATAAAAAGGTTTTCAACTTATAGCTATTCCCCTTTGTTTTTAAGGATAACATTGCAGGGAGTATGCTCCTATTAAAAGACAAAATATGCCTCATATCCCTAATCTTCACAGTCCTTCCCACTGATGTTCTGAGTGACGGTGAAGCAACAGTGAACCTACATTTTCAGGCACCTCAGGGTGTCCATCACAAAATATGGTGTGCATTTTTCAGCTAAAAAGAAATGGCCTTTGCCTAATGCAGTGACTAACATAAGCATAGCCTTCCATCCCTTATTGTCTTTTCTCTCAGTGTTGGCATTCATATTTGATACTGATATTTTAGCCTTATGAAAGACAGTACAGCATTATCATTACAGTATTTAAGTCATTAAGTCCAAAAAAAAAAAAATCATCACTACAACTTAAAACACCACACAGGTACTTGAATTCATGCAAACATACAATATAAATAAAAAAATCATAATCAATCATACATATGCATGTATGAATTGCCTAAAATGAAGTTTTCATAATAAAACTAATATTGTAATACTTACCTGAACACCTGAATTAGCCCTGGTCACTGACCAGCCCGAACTACATCCCCATAGCTTTTACCCACTAAGTGGGTAATAAACTGTCAGCGTTACCAACGCTTACAGGAAAATCTTGTCAAATGAGTTACCTGAAGTACCGTTGGCAACACTGCTAAAAGTCCCGCCGAGTGAGGCCTAGATCCCCAAACGTTATCCACTATTCAAATTGAAGTGGGGAGGAGGGTGGGAATCATTCAGGTGTTCAGGTAAAAATTACAATAATAGTTTTATTATGAAAAACTTCAATATTGCAATACACTCCTGAACACCTGAATTAGCCCGATTAACAAAATTTAGTGGAGGTGGGATCAATCTAATTCAGCCCGACCTGCCATCAGGAAAGCAGGTAACTCATTATTTGCCTACTCTGTATAAATGAATGTATCCTCACCTGGTTATCCCACTCGTCAGGTGAGAATCTGTAGAGAGAGTACCCCCGACGTCAGTCTCATGTCTAGGTACTGTCTGAGTCGAAAACCTCTCATGTGGTATTCAAACCTCCTCATGGAGAGAGTAGCAAAATAAAAACCAACCTACCATGTGGCTAATCACAGCCTCCCATGATTAGTGGAGAACGATGAACCTCCCATGTGACTAATCAAAGCACTCTCACTCTATGGAGGGTCTGAGTCAAGCTACCTCTCATGTGGTATTCAACCCTCCTCAAGGATAGAGAGTAGCAAAATAAAAACCAACTTACCATGTGGCTAATCACAGCCTCCCATGATTAGTGGAGAACAATGAACCTTCCATGTGGCTAATCAAAGTGCTCTCATTTATGGAGGGTCTGAGTCGAGCTACCTCTCATGTGGTATTCAAACCTCCTCATGGATAGAGAGTAGCAAAAGAAATAAAAACCAACCTACCATGTGGCTAATCACAGCCTCCCATGATTAGTGGAGAACGATGAACCTCCCATGTGGCTAATCAAAGCACTCTCATGTATGGAGGGGGTGGATGAACCTCCCATGTGGCTAATCAAAGCACTCTCATGTATGGAGGAGAAGTTGAGTGTGCAGGATCTTGAGTTCTTCGAAACCGTCCGTTGCCGCCGATGTCTGCTGCAGAAGAGGTTGAAGAAACCAAACCTGTCCACTGGATCTGCCTATCTTCACAGTACTAAAGTCAAACTTAATATTCTCACTATGAACCCCGACTAACAGAGAATCCAAAATTCCAAATTTCTGACTACATTCATTACCTATAGTTATCCCCACCCTAAACATTACTACATAATTACAAGATCAAGTTGGTTTTCATAAAGGGACAAGCGAGAAATTCTTCTTCAAAGAAACTGAACGTCTTTAGGAAGAAGTCGTGAAAAAACCGACAACGACTTCCAAGTGGCCGCCTCTAAGAACCTCCGTTCTACTAGAAGAGAAACCAGCTACCCCCTTGGCTGATGAACGCACCCACGATAGAAGGGTTAGCAGGCTGTGGACACGGACTAAGAGAATAACTTTCATGTAAAAAGGAGAACGATGCATCTCCCAAGTGACTATTTAGATCCTGCCCATTAAGGAGAGAATGAGGCAGTGTGCCGAGCTGATGACCCTCCGCCCTGCAGGTTGCGGCAAAGGCCGGCGAGCAGAAAAATCCCAGCGCTGGCAGAAACAACCTAGGCCAGCCTGTGAAAGCACCTCTTTGGACTCTGAGGGAAACTATCAAAGACTAGGATACTTAAGATACTCTGAACTTCAGTTCATGTGATTATACTATCACTGTTGCTTAAGATTCTAAAACCTAAAAGGATTTTTTTTTTTTTTTTTATATTTGGTTAACCTAATAATCACCGCACTATGTGAATACTACCTTAGCTAAATGAGTGCACCTAGATAATAGACTTGGGTGGTTAAACGTGGACTAAGTGAATAACCTCCAGTCTTTATATGGAAGAGAAACCACCTCAGCTAACTGAACCCCTGCACCCTAGACAGGAGAATTCCTCCCACTATACGCAGTGGGGCAAATTGAACGTCTCTTAAGTGAAGGAAGAAAACAAAGATGGACTGAAGCAACTACCTCCAGAACAGAAGACTCTGAACCATTCCTTAGAAAAGAATATGAAGTGGACATACTCCCTGAATACTGATATTTGCGATAAGGCATAAACCTCGCACCAATTCAGAAACAAGGTGCCCGCAACTGTGTTCGTGAAGTGTGCCCGCAATTGTGTTCCGAGTGTGCGGATTATGAACCAGGAACCAAGAACCATTTCTCCAAAAGTAACTAATCGCTTCTTCAGACCACGGACGGGAAGGATTCTGCGGAGAGACAAGAAGAGTACACAGAAGCGGACGGAGTTTATCAACCTTTGATAATTATTCACCATCGGACATAAAGATATCCCGCCCGATGCCGGAACCCAGAATCATTTGCACATAAAGAACCTTAAACGAGCGAAGCAGAGTTTAAGCCTGCTGCCCACGACTTCTGGAAGAAGAAAATACTTATCATTTCCGCCTATGAAACTGGCCTAGGAAAACTTCCTGAAGCTCACCCATTGTTTTATCTGCAGCTAAAGCAGAAAAAAAAAAAAAACACCTAACCAATTATCTTAACATTAGAACTTCCGACAAAAACACGAGGGAGCCGAGGAGACGTAACAAGTCAAAGAAGATCTTACTGCTAGAAATTTCAGGGAAAAGAAAAATGTACTGCAAAGTGCTGAGGGGTAGCCAGCAATGAAGAGCCTGCGGAAGAATCTTGACTTTCCGAGGAAAGAGAAAACCAGCTATTTCAGTTATGGCAGGCCTAAAGATGGAATGACCTTCCTTACGACACAGACTTCCCTATTTCAAGTTGACCTGGTAAAGCTACGGGTTGACTTCTGAAGCTGAAAAATGGAAACACTGTCTAGACATAACTTTAGAATGCTTGGACTGTCGGCTGTTCTGCTCGGCAGTCGCCTGCAACTAGGTTCATCATGCAAGAGTTTGGATGATAATGGTGAAAATGCGGTTGTCTTAAAGATCTTCCGCATGAGGGAGGACATCGGAACTTCCGTAAGGAGCATTAGGAATTCTGGAACCGAGGGGCGTTTGAGCCAGCAAGGAGCTAGAGTCACAGACGTCTTGACACTACCACAATTCCTGATTACCTGATGAATGAGACCGAATGGCGGAAAGTATACACCTCTAAGTTCTAATGATCTTGTTCCCCTGAGTTCTCAGATACGACACGGCAGTTACCCTGTTGCAAAAAGCAGACCCACTATTGTGCTTGCGCACTAGGACTGAGAAAACACCTGTGGACTTCTTTTATAGCCCTGAGGTTCCTGAAGATTATGACTCCTCTCGTTCCCGATCCCTCCAGAGGCCCGAAGCCTGGGTTCCTCCAAGGTTGCTCCCCAATCTTGATATGAGGCATCTGAGTACAGATGAACGTCGGGAAGAGGGGGAGACTATAGACCTTCCGGATGTCAGATCAGCTTATTCTGACTATCACAGACGATCTGACAAGCGAGAATCATTCCAGATTGAACCTGTATTCTCGATGTGGAAGTCCCAGTGATTCATGAGACATACCTAAAGAGAAAGCATGCGGAGACACAAGACCCTGGACCAAGTGGGTACCGGCTTTTCCCTGTTAAACAGGAACCCTCTATTTCTACATTTGTACTTTCAACGATGCATATTTGCTGAAACTGGAGACATGAGTTAGAAGCAACAAGTTTGTTAGACTGGCCACATCCCTTGAACCCGGAGCAGCCACACTAAACATAGCTTGCTGCGACGCTACTGCTGACTCCGGCTACACGAAATAGACCATGGAGGAATATCCTCCTCCCTAAAAGACTGTTGCAGAGATGCAAAAGGCGCCCACAACAGAACCCACTCCGAATGTCCAGATAGTGGTAAGGAAGCTTCAAAAGAAGCCCCTCCTCTTCTGCCAAGAACGTTGTATAGTCAGGCGAACATGTTAACCTGGTATGCCAGCCTTACTGACACCGAAGTGAAGAGGTGTCAAGCAGTACCGGACCGGAGGAGAAATCATCTTGTTTGAGCAACTACGGTTCTGTCGCATATAGCGACTTCCAACATCGTTAAACTTCAGTAGTGTATGCTCCTCCGGAACCTTGGATTGAGGATACGTGAGGATGAAGTCTACCATCCGCTTATACTCATTCTCATTGGCTGAAGGAGAACTAATATCCGGTACGGATCCTCTTTTTCAACTGAACAATCATTGTCGGACTGGTTCGAGACGAGCCGGAAGAGATTGTCGGACTGGTCCAAAAGAAGCAACAGGAAAGAGGTTAAACAGGCCGAACCCCTCAGCAAACCTGCCTGAACTCGAAAACCGAGACTTGCTACACCTGGGTGCGTGAGAAGGACACCAGGCGTATCAATCGGGAACATACTGGAGGCACCAAAGTCAACGGTTGAGCAAACCCCGCACCACCCAACAGGATGACGCAACACCTGGGCAGACCACGCCCACTCCTGAGAGGCGAAGAGGCCAACACCACCGAACCACTCAAACTCGGATGTATCAAAACCGCACGAGAGTGGGAATCCGGAACCAACATGGATGCCTTACCGGGTGAGGGACAGAAAAACGGAGGGAAGAAAACCTGCTGGAAAGTTGAGAAAGAAGAAGATCGGAGGAGGGAAGAAGGAAGAAGCCACACTCGCAGTAACCAGCGGAGCACCCGTCCAGGGTGCGCCCCTACGTTGGACAGATGGAGAAGGTCCCAACGGACCGGCAAACTCAAAAGAGTATGAAGGGGGCTAGATTCCCTTCTTGAACACCGAAGGTAACAGAAGAAGGTAGTTACCAACTATCCTGGAGAATGGAAAGGCTGCGGAAACTATCGGTGCTGATACCAGCTGAATGCTGGCGGTAACCTGGTAAAACTCATACAAGCAAAAATAATAATAAAGCATCCGCAAAGAATCGCGGAGGATGCATTACAATGAGGAAACTATTGGTGCTGATACACTGAAATGGTGGCGTAAACTGTCGAATCGCGAACTGCCAAAAATAGCATCCACAAGAATCGGGAGGATACATTACAATGAGGAAACTATTGGTGCTGATACCATGAACTCTGGTGCCGGCGAATCGCCGACTGCCGTAACATCCGCAAGAATCGCGGAGGATACATTACAGTTAGGAACCCATAAAGAATGAAATAAGGAGTTGCTGGCGCCTCCAGGAACAACTGAGAAGCAACTAGACCGGATGCCTGAGAAACCACCGGTTTGCAAAAGGTGATAAGACCACACGGATCCGTAAAAAAACCCCTTCCATTAACCCCGAACAGAGAGGGGGCAGCTGAGCTCTAAAATACAGGGTTGAAGCAAGAAAAAGCCTTGCTCTGCTGAGTTAAAAGCCAAGAAAATAGGATGCGCAACAAGACCCCGAGCCCCCAAAGAAAGCGGACCGAAAAGAATATTGAGAAGGGTAATGGAAGAAGGCTTAGAAGAAAAGGGAAAAAAAGGATGGGTCGATTTCCAAAACGGCGAAGAGGCCATAGATTTCAAAGAAAATAGACTGGTCACTGTTCCCCCCCGCCCCAGATAATCTTGATAGACATTATCAAAACAGAAAATTCTTTAAGACATGATCATGAATATTGGAAAAACTCGATCCTCAGAATTACCACCTTAACGAAGACGCTTATTTAAACCCCCAAAGGAAAATAGGAACCTTCTGAAGAAGGAGTATTCAAAAAAAAACAAAAATTCAGAACCAGATATATCAGAAACCAAATCTGAACGACCCTCCACGGATCTGGAAACCTTTGTTGTACAGAGCAAAAGCAAAAAATAAAACCAACGATTGATCTAAATGAGAGGCCTAAACCCAAAGAAGACCACACTCAACTACTTTCCTGAATACTTCCTAATTAAAATTCCTACCTTTCTGAGTGATTCAAATTCAAAACCACCTTAGAACTTACGCTTTTTAGAGGGAAAACAAAAACTGCTAAAACACTGCCTGCTCCCGCCCAGAAGGCAGAGAGATCCTACCTTTGAGGTTTGTAAATGAATCTCCATGACCCCGGCACCCGTTAGGGCTGGTTCTGGAACAGGCAGGGGGCTGAAAAGAAACAAGCGATTAGTATCTAAAAACACTATTACTACTATCCTTATCTCTAGTTTCTATTAATTTAGTCAAAGCTAGAAAAATAGACTAGACACACTCAAGATCAGTAACTTGTCCTCTAACTTTTGAATAATTCTTCCATCTGATCTACCGACCAGGACTTATCACCTATCTGACTGATACTACACTGCATCTTCCTACATAAAATACAAACAGAATGTCGAACGTGTTTGAGGTACTCATCCTACACTTGCAGGATGTGTAAAAAGGTGATGAAAAGCAGCATCTCCAGCAGTAGAAGGCGTGGTGCTTCTGAAGATGTAAACGGTTGAAGTATTTGTGTGGTCCACTTGTGGTACATGGCGACGTCTTCTTGTTTGACTTAACCAAACGAGTCCAAAGTCAAAATCGGTTTTGAAGTTCCAAATCCTATCAATAAAGTGTCCATCCTGGAGAAATGCGTTGAAAACGTCCAAATCGTGATCTGATGTCCAAATTCTTGAATGGGGTCGGAATAATGACCAAAAGTTGAATGCCTGATGTCGGGACACACCCACCAGCATGGCCTTTGCCAAAAAGCAGTGAGGATCTCGGCCTCATCTTTTGTCTTGCAGCAGTGTTGGCATTCATATTGTACTGATATTTAACTCATTTGACAAGATTTTCATTACAGCGTTGGTCATTAAGCTGACAAAAAAAAAAATCATCACTACAACTTAAAACTATGGGGATGTAGTTCATGCAAACATACAATGAAATAAAAAATCTAATCAATCAGGTGTTCATGGAGTGTATTGCAATAAATATATTTTCTTCTCTTTTGTTCAAAGGGAACCTTATCTGACCAATGCAACTGGCATTTTTCACTTTAGTGAAGAAAGAAAAGCAATTAATATACTGACCCTTGATACTGATTACTTAACAAAATTAAATATTAACAAAATAAACTAAAGTTAAATACATTTTGACCAAATCATTGTGGATGAATTTAAATCTTTTATCACTAAAGGATTCATATAAAAAAACATTCTATTGTTGCAAGTGTTCTGCCCTATGAATTTTATCATGGCAACTTTCAACATAAAGCCATTGTTCTTTCAACTTGTAATCACAAAAGCAGCTTGAGACCGAGAATACTGTTGTACATGAGATGTAAGGATTCAGATGAACTGCTCATAAATTTTAGTTTCTTGCAAGTCATGTTTTGTTGCACTTACATTAATGCCACTGATAGTCTTATATTTTGGAAGAGACTCATTAGGTTATTTGTGGTCACTTTAATCACTTCCTCTTTCGTTGTTTGATTTAATACTAGCAATCTTAAGAACACTAACTGATGATACAAAAATAAGACTCAAAATGTCTAAGAACAGGATTTTTGAAAATTAGTTTTTTTTTATCCTTATTCATTCTGTCTTTTTGTGCTGCATGGCTCAAGATGAGTAAAGTCTTGGCTTTTATTTTTGTCTGGGACGTTATCCACACCTGTATTTTGGGCATTTTTTGTTTAAAACCTGGGTAAAGTTTTATTCATAATACAAATATAAGAAAATTCCATCCACATACTTGTGTTGGCATCAATGGGTTATTCATGAGAGAAAGATTCATAAATGTAGCAGAAAAACTGGGAGAGAATGGACAGGAGTCTTCAAAAAATATATATCCGTCTGATGACAGATTGGGTGAAGGGAGCAGCAAATGCTGAAAAAGATCTAGAAGATGAGGAACGGGCATACACACAACCAACCAGCCTCCCTATGTACACATTTTTAATGACTGTCTGTTTGTGAAATTTATTAAGCTATTCTGTCCATAGCACAGAGTACAATTAAGAAATACTATACCTTTTAAAATAATTTTCTGTTCCACAAATATGAGATACTTACCTTTTTAAAATTAACACTTGTACACAACTACTTGTCCTTTTCTCAGCACTGGTATAAGAGCAAATAAATGATAAGTTTACAGCAATCCTCGTACACATATTAATATTTGCAATACAAAGGCCAGACTTGGAAAATACGTAAGAATGGATGGATAACATTTGCAACAAAAATTACCACTCCCTTCACAACAACAAAAAGTCTTATACATGAGAGATACAAATGACGAAATATAAAAAGTTCCATGTCAGTTCTAATTACAATGACTAAGCAATGTTTATGAAAGAGACAGAAATGAGACAATCAGTGCAGGCAAGCAGTGCTCTGTCTAATGGTACTACTCAGCCTGCACTACTTTTAATCATAGCTCACAGTCTGACAGTTGTAACAGTTTGGACTTAATCAGTTAAGCCTAAGTAAACTAAATCTTTAAAAATCTACTTATAATAATTTACACTACAATACTTTCAGAACTTTCAGCGTTATTACAACACAAAAATAAACTCAACATAGAACAAATGCTCATAACACTTACCGTATTCCAGTCTCGAAGATCATGGAAGGAACCAGGTTTATTACACAGCTTCTTGTACATCACAGGTGGGAAATGTACATCTAATATCACATTATTGTAAATCGCTAAGCCCAAAACAATGCCCACTAAAGTAAACTGGGCATCACTCTCAAAACAGTTTGGGTTGAACCAAAACGTCTGGGTTTCACTGTTCAGGCAGAACATTGCTGTGAAAGAAAAATCTTTATTAATATTTCACAGAACGTACAGTTTATAAAATATCAAACATTAAGAAATGAAACCACAGGATACCTTGATACCAAACTGACAAAAGAAATAAGTACTTTGATGAACAGTGAAATTTCAAAAATAAGTACTTTGATGAACAGTGAAATTTCATCTTTAAATTTGATAAATCTTGTTCTAATATTGGTTTGTAAAAATAATTTTAAAAATTATCCTATAGCAGATCCAAAAAACAAGTTCAATTCTAAATAAAAACAGAGACATAAAATCCTTGTTCCCTATTTTAAAATAACCAACTACTCGAACTGGTACCAGTAAGATTTGCAAATAACCTTTTTTTTTACAGGGCAATGTAATGTTGTAATGGATATTAGGGTAGTCAAAATTTCTTTAAAAAGTATGAATGGTAGTTAATTAAATTTTTCCCAAAAGCAGTAGGTTCATTTAAAACACATCTCAACCTACATTCATTCCAAAAATTACATTTTTAAAGTAATTTGTATTTTTCCTAACATACAAACCTGAGGTCTTTACATAGGTGATTAACTTTCGGTGAGCTGGAAAACCGGCCATTAAACTTTTGCAAGGTGGTTATGGTAATAGCCACCAATGGAAAGGGTGGAAGCACCACCCACCAAGCCGGTGCACATTCAATTCTACACAGTTTATCTTTTGGCCCAGGTAAGAAAAGAAGGGGTGGTAAGACGTGGGCCTTATGTAATGACCTCAGGTTTGTCTGTTAGGAAAAATACAAATTACTTAAAAAATTTGTCATTTGTGCCTAGACAAATACAAACCCTCAGTCTTTACATATGAAAGACTTACTTTTGGAGGGAGGATTCTGAGTAAATCTCTGAAATGACTGGTAGTTATGCTCACCTCAGTATTCTCTTCCTGGTCATGAAAGAGCAAAGGAAGGAGACCATACCACTGATCTATTGAACAAGAGAGATGTTCAACTGCCAGACTTCTGGGCATTTCGAATTAATGGAATGTAACATCCTTGATTTGAAAAGGTTTGGATGAACCCACAGTGTCAGAGACTATAAAGCTAAGAATAACCAACTGGTTTGCTCATAGTCAGTCCTTCTCTCCCCTTGCTAGAGAGAAGGATGGATTTGCATCTACTAATCCAAAAGGAGCTAGATTACAGATAGGATACTCAGTTCTCTAGACCACCTGCATGCACACCCATCCAGCATGTGACAGCTTGTTCACTGTTCCTCTGCCCACTGGAAGAGGAAGAAAGACAGGCAAAAGGGACAAGGCCAGTCCCACAAACAGACCTTCCCCTTGCAGCTGCACACCTTAGGCGAGATGCAACCTGTCCCTTAAGAGCTGGGTGAACTACATGACTTGTTGAGCATCCACCACAGGACCCAAGGAAAAGGTGTCCAAGGACCTAAGGGCAACATCCCAAGGTAAAAGGAGACAAATGTGATCTGCACAATTATATTCCATCCTACCACTCAACCGATGCAATGTAAAGACCAATGCCCCTTCTGGCCCGAAACGTCCTGTCCACCAGGAAGTTGCGATGCTCGTTTGATCATCTCACTAGTCAATGACAATTTGACCGATCAGCCAACTTGAAGCTAACAAACTGGCATTGGGCCTTGAAAGATGTCTATTGTCATTGGAACCATACGACCATGGAAGTGGAATGATCAAACTGATCATCTCTGAAACATGTAGAATGGTGAAAGGCGTAAGCCTCCAGATGTCCTTGCTTGTTCACCAGGAAGAACAGAGACACTTCAGCAAGTTGAGGGGACTAAGATCAACTGAGGTTGAACAACTTTCTGGATCATCTCACTATCTCCTGTTTATTGAATGAACTGTTAGTAGAGACATGTCTGGTTGGCCAATGACTGAATGTTCTACCGTCTTCATGTAGCCAAATAGAGTAGATGAAAGGACAATTTGATCAATTAAGGCCAACTTTGTTGACCATGGATTTACCATGAATCATTGCTGGCAAATCTTTGGGAGACTCTTGAAGTTTAAAAGAACTGTGTTCCAAGAAAGAAAATGTGGGAGACTGCCACCCTGGTCATGTTTGAAGAATGAAAAATCTCTGGAAACAGAGTAACCATGGATGTCATATTGTCACTGGAACCATAGGACTCCTGAAACTGTCTTAAGATCCACAGAGGAAATGGAAATGGAGCTTAACCACTCTTGGCTGAGTGATCAAAAACAAGTCTTTGAAACATGGTAACGGAAAAGGTCTTCAGGCACTGAAGTCCTAGGCGTGCTCATACACCTTGATCTCCCAATGAATCAGGCATGTAAAGACCTACTTGAATCATGGATGTGTCACTTCTTAGGAGTTCATTTCTAACCATGGATGCGTGTCAGAAGTCAACAGCATCGACGAGGTTTTCTAACCATAGAAGAACCCAGTCATTGCTAAACTTCACTGAAGAGATAAGAAGTGATATTTTCAATATGATATGGTCGATGGCTGATATGCCCATGATCCATAAACACAGAGCCGATAGTAAATGCTTCAGTGTGTCAAGATTGAAGGACAAACCCGACTGACTTCTTCGATCGAACAATTCTTCAAAACGTTGAGGTGTCAAGACCAAGTATCGCTAACACCGACTCTAGTAACCGAACCTGTCAGTCATACATCCATCATCCTAGAATGTGTCTGTTTGACCACTGTGCTGAGTGTGCTACTGCAAACCTGTGCACCCACAACGTCAACTGAGGAGGTGACAGGGCACTAGCCCCCCGCCCCCCTCTTGTTGACTAAGGAACTACCGAGGTACCTTTCCTTAACAACACTACGAAACTCGTATCCTCAGATCCTGAGGCTTGGAGAGCTAAGAAGATTCAGGTTACTGCACTGAGGTCCAAAATAGGTCAGGTTAGGCTAGATTTAGTTTAGGCTAGGCTAAGTTGGGTTACCTACACCTTTGAACTGCAGGTGACTACGTGACTGCCTTTTGGTTGATGCCTTGAAACACGAAGTATCTCCAAAGGGGAAGTGTGTAACAACACTCCAAGGAGATATTTGTTGTATAACAATTAGGCTAAATCCTGCCTCATCTCTCTGAGAGAGGTTGGGAAGGAATGGGGAGACCTTGTCATAGACCAGAACCCCTTTTTCCACCATCAATAATTTGGCTTCATCCTTTGCTAAGAAGAGTACTTGCAGAGGAGGACACTGACGTTGATGCACCGAGGAGTAGGCCTGATCCGTAGATCTATGGAGCTAGAAAGTAATTCCAATCGCATAGGGGAAAACCTTGTACTATCAGAATTATTTGACTCCTGTTTCAGAAGCGTAGGGCAGTTTGGTTTTACAGAACTTCACTGTAAACAAAACCAACCTGTAGTAGAAAACAAACAGGAATCCAAAGAAACCCGTGCTGATGAACTGTAACTACCTTGGCTCAGGAAGTTGAAGGTTAATATTAATGTAGGAACAATCAAGAGTCAAGGTCCAAATGGGAACAATGAAACAGATTTCTTCCTACTTGTAAAATGAAGTCTCTGGCTGAACACATAACGGAAGGATTGTCAATTCACGCAATGACAGCCATAGGAGTCTGATAGAACAAACTCATTCGTTCAGTTGTAAAGTTATTGAAACGGATGTTGGATACTATCACTGAAAAAGACCGATGAAGGCTGTAACGTATGTTGGAAACATCTGGAAGAATGATACATTTGTTCGAATGCACTGGCTGTTCGTTCGATAATGTGGGCATTTGTTGAAAATGGAGGCTGACTGCTACCGATAAATACGATTCATCAACATTAAGAAGGCCATAAAGTTGGTAGAACGATCCCATTCACTTGTATGTAGATGGTATGGTAACGTTAGTCTGTTGGCCATTACTCGACGATCAAGCTAAAACATGTACATGATCAAAAGGCATTGCACAGACGTGCTGTTGATACGCTTGAATGTGGGTTGTTGATGCACTTGAATGTTCGAGTGCATCACAAAAGTGCTATCAATGCTCTTCATCCAACAATCAGACAAGAATCGGTGGTGCAACATGGTATGGCTGTAGGTCATCTCCTCCTCCTCCAAAACCTTCACGTGAGCATGATTGATGGTCCGTTTCCAGGCACCATACTGAGGCAACTTTTCACCCCAACCATGCGAACGTGAAAGGAAGGGAAGACCATTCTAGAAGAGTGACTCTGTTTCAGAAAAAACAATCCCATTGTAGTCAAAACTACATCAGTAACATTACTGATCCGGAAACGTACCAGATAGAAGCAACATGCTAGGCTGCTCTTCTGGACCCTTGGAAAGGGAACCTTCTATTAAGAGACAATCGTCATACTGTAGCTTCATCGATATGTCACAGACATGCCATGTTATAAAATGAATAGACCAAGACACTCAACAATGTATAATGACATAGCTTACATTTGCCTAACCCTGGTCTATGGACACATAAATCATGTGGCCACATTCTCTCTCCTAAAGAGGCGACCATCTAAGTACGAGAGGCTCCAAGCCTACATCCATTGACAGGGGAGAACAAAATAAGAATATGATATCCATGAAAACAACCAAGGAGAGTTATTATCAGTCAAGTTCCACACACATACATTCCTTCCAAGCAGACAAGAACGTGTCACATTAACCGTATATATTATTCCTTCCAAGCAGACAAAGACGTGTCACATTGCACGTACGTGTAGCAAACACAGATGTGTCACATTGCACGTACATATATCAGACACAGACGTGTCACGTTGTACGTACGTATATTCCTTCCAAGCAAACACAGATGTTACGCTGCAGGTACGAATAATTCCTTCAAACCCAACACAGACGTGATTTGTTGCACGTACATTAATTTCCACTCAGAAACAGGGTGTCATTAAACTGGCACTGTTCCTGAAAGAACTGCTGGGGAAGAGAAGGCACATGAAGAAGACTGTGCAGCGCCCCCCCGACAGAAGATGAAGAAGAATGCTCTACTTCTACTGCAAATCCAACAACGAAGAAACCCTGGCACTGTTCCCGCACGAGAAAGGAGAAGTAAAAAATTCACTCTCGAAAGGAGGAGCAACGTGGTATTCCTTCGAAGCAAGAAATGGATGTGTCGTGTTGCAAAGACGTGTTAAGCCGAGCACAGCTGTGCATCCTTCCTGGCTGATGAAGACCACCTGGGAGAGGGCTGTACTGACAGAAGATACAAACGACGAACGAGAAGGTACGACTTCTGCTGCAAATCCAACGATGAAGGCACCCAGGAACTATTCCCAAGGAAGATATCCAACCGTGGAAGGAACTTTCCAGACAGGATAAGAGAGATACAAATGGGATGAAATCTTGTTTATTCCAAGAAAGGCAAAGTTGTTAGAAACCTGAAAGGATCTAACAGCTGGAACAGCATACCAGGGGTTTCCTCATCATCACAGAAATGAAGAAGGGAAGGGAGTGAGCCTTCGACTCAACTCACCCTCCCCAACAAAGACAGGGCAAGAAACAAGATAGAACTCCCACTGGTCCTGGAGAGCAAGTTGGGACCAAACACAATGTCAAGACCTTGCAACATCAACTTCCGTGTTGAGGGAGAGGGGGAAAACTTTCTAGGTTTGGGCAAGAAGTATCCTCGTACAACTGAATACAAAACCCTTGCCTGGAAACATGAAAAACCTGCCTTGTCTCAAGCCTCTCAATCTACACAACATCTGAAAGACTAATACATTACAACATTCCAAGAAATTGCGTAGTCAAAAATAAAAAAAACATTGTTTGTTCCTGAAAAGGCATTTCAGAACATGGAGAAAAAGAACATTGAAGAGGGAAGTTCTTAAAAACGAGGTTGAGAAGATGTCTAAAAACAGAACAGTTGGCAGTCGAGAGTTGGATATCCCTCCAACTCTCCACAGTTACATGATAGTTAAATAAAACAGAATACAAAAAACAAACACCAAGGAGATAGGTGTTAGGTTTGTGTAAATACAAAAAGGCAATAAAAAAGTAAGTAAAATTACATATAAGGAGGAAGACACCAAAACTTATACAAGCTAAAACAAGTCAACAAGACTATGTAGCAAGAATAAGTGAATATATCATTAGGGAGACAGAAAAACATGTTGAAATGTTTTAATATATTAATATACACAAAGTATAAACAAAAAACATAAACAATATATCACATAAAAACGATTAGATTCAAACACAAAGAGAATAGTCAAAAGGCAGTTCAGAGAAAAGAAACGCACGTCTAAATGAGATAGTGGCCAAAAGTAAACTGTGTAGAATTGAATGAGCACCGACCTGGTGGGCAGTGCTTCTGCCCTTACCATCAGTAGCTATTACCATAACCACCTTGCAAAAGTTTAATGGCCAGTTTTCCAGCTCGTTGAAAGTTAATCCTTACGTAAAGACCGAGGGTTTGTTTTGTGTGGGAACATGTTTTATTACTACCCATTTAACCTACCTTTCAATCCTGCTTTATAAGTAGAAACAAGGCCAACACTTACAACACGTCAAGCCAATTGATTTTTAAAGTAAGTTACAAAAGCCATCTCATTAGGTTTATTCCCAGTTTTAAAATTAATAATCCGATGGACAAAAAACACAATTTTTTAATGTTACTACATTTAAAAGTTATGTCACTTCAATTTAAACCTATCAAACATATTAAGGACAGAGAAATTTGGTACTAAATCCAGTCCACACTCCTAATATGAACTCCAAAAAAGGATAATCTGTAACCCTTTAATAAAAATATTTTGGCTTTTGGCAGAAGTCTATAAATGAAACATTCTCTTAACCATGAACAAAATTCAATTTGCATTAAACCAGCATATACTTCTATAAATACCAATGGAAAACAATATCTCAAAACTATATTGTACTTTGCAAATCAAGAAATTGCCTTATATTGCATTAACAAAAATAAAATATGAAAAATCTTGGGCCAGCACCTACCTCCAAACCAAATGAACTTGGCCCAAACCTACCATCCTGAAAATTTCCATGAAATCCCCAAAAAGATTATGTGAATTTATCTATATCATTATCATTATTACAAATGATATGCAATTTAACCAGACCTCTGAGCTAACATTCCTAATTCACATCACACTAGCTGTGATATTACCAACTTCCCTTGGCACATAACCCTGCCATCCACAAAAATTTAATTTAAATCAATCAAAAATATTTTTGAGATATTTGCAGACTGACAGACAGAGAAAAATGAAAGAAATCTTCAAATTCTTGACTGCTGATCCACTTTCAAAATAGAGTAAGCTGTTCAACATTTTTTGAGACTGAGAAAATTGTTTTATTATTTCATTCTGCAAAGTCATTTTCTCAATATTGCTCCTCCGTTTGGTCTCCAGCATCTGACTCTTATTTTAAATAGTTGGACAAAATCTTTGTGCTGACAGTCTCTCATTCCAGATCTCAACATTATAATATCTTCTCTACTACCATCGCTTAGTTCACTGTGCATGCTGTATGAAAATTTTCAGAATTCTGATCATACTATACATTTAAATTTTCCTAGCCTATGCTACCCACCATTTTATACTGGGTATGCTGCCAATGCCTTATCTTGTCTTTTCTTTTGTGAGGTTTAAGACCATGCTGTGTTCTGATTCTGTCCCAGCTGTAACCAAATTATGGAATAATCATGCAGGTAAAATAGTCATATCATTGGCACTTTAAAGCAAAAACTGGGTGCAAATGCTAAGCAGACTTCAGGCTGCTCCATTTCACTTCATAATTTAATTACTTATATGTGGTTTGTTTTCTATGCTACAGGTATTTCTCTTATATATCTTTTCTGTGCTATTTCTCTTATATATCTTTTCTGTGCTATTTCTCTTATATATCTTCTTTCACTTTTGTGCTTTCCATATTGGAGCCTTTAGCTTGTGACATTCAGTTTTTCCAGCAATGGTTGCAGCTTCACAACTAACAATAACAATAATCAACATTTATGAACCAGATCATAGCTCATAGCTTGAATGAAAGTATTAATTACAAATGAGGTTTCTATAAAGGCTGACTTATAAAGGGAACTGACTTTCGGGAAGTGACTTTCACCTATACAAACAACATTAAAAGGAAGAATATTATCTGGCCAATTGATTAGCAAAGGAGAAAGGCAGTCTTCAACTTAAAATGCAATGCTGTTGGAATTACATACATTATTTTTACAATCCTATGAACATGAATGTAATAATTTTTTTAAATTTGCTTAATTTTAGCTCTTCTTACAATAAACATTATTGGAAAATCATTCATGAACTAGGTTACTTAATACAATCTGCACGCCAGGTTGTTAAATATGCAACACAAGCTCTGGCAAAAGAAAAATTGTGAACAATAAATAACCATAAACATTAGAAAAGGTACTCATACAAAAAAAAGGAAATTACTTAATCAGAGCAACAAGGATATAAAAGTGAACTCAAGAAGTTCCTTACCATAATCTGGATTGAAAATCTGTTCAATAATGAGTTGAAAAAATTCTTTGCTAACTCCGCCTTCATCAATTCCTTGCTCACCCTCAAACTCGACAACCATTTGTTTCTTAAGATCTCCAGGGTTCTCTAAGGCCACCATCTCAAGCTGAATACAAACAAAAGAAGAAACTGTTCAATATTAATCATAATCAAAACACTGCTTAAGTCTACAGCAAATTCTGATTAGTTAGTTCCATTAAATCTTTAAAAACTTCAGTCTCAAGATTTCAGAGATTACAAAGAATCATCCCAAAATTTACTTCAATCTCATAACCTTGACAAGACTACTTTCACTCTATACCCATAAAAAAAATAAATTGAAATTCATTAACAGTAACTACAACATTTTCCCTGTTTCATGATAAAAGGAAAACACAAGGTTTAAATATCCCTTTTGGTGCAAAAACACAGTACTGTAACTCAGTGGTCACCTAATAATCCCCTCAGTGTATTACAAAACCTCCAGTACTGATCTCCTTGGAAATTTTGTTCTAGTACTGTACTTCATATAATAAAGTAGACAAATATTATGTAACAAAACTTTTGATAAAAACATTAACTATAAAAAAATAAAGTTCCTGGGCTGCATTTCTATGTGATTTTCACATAGCATATTTTGTGCTGAAACCTATGCACTGATCTGTTAACAACAATTTTAATGGTGTAACTGATATCTCACATATATTAGTAATCAAGTGGGTAGTGCCTTCATTACTTACTAGGTGTAAACACCAGCAAAATTATGAATGACCATTTCAAAATACAATTCATCTGAAGTAAAACAAAGACTAGCAAATTTTTTCTAAACACTGAATGTCCATGGTGAAGATTTATTTACTGTAAACTAATTTAACAAGACCATTGAGCCAAATTTCAAGACTAACATAAGGCTCACCCAAAATAGGCAAGCGGTGAATATTGGAGTCCAGTAAAACTGAGAAAGTTGGTCAGGAAGCCATGTAGGTGGGCCAGGCAGATCACTGTAAAGAGTGTTAGGCAGGTGAGGAAGATCTAGAAAGTGCTGGATAGATAAATGACAAGAGTACAGCAAAGGATGGCCCTTCTATCCAGAAAGATACTGTGCATGAAAGACACAGGTGAATGGGCGGTAGGTACACTGTAAAGGGGTTCCACATGTTGCTGAGGAGGCTTCTGTGTTGATGCAAGCAGCAGCTAATGTTGTGGAAGTTTTAAACACAAAGGGTTGATGCACAACTTGGAAGTAAAATTATGAATATAACAGTGACCACCATATTGTTTTTTCTCTAAAGCTATTTCCAGTTAGAGAAAATGGCTAAATGTCCTTCATAATAATAATAATAATAATAATAATAATAATAATAATAATAATAATAATAATAATAATAATAATAATACTCGCATATATGTACTGTATAGGGATTTGAACCATTAACACTAAAGTAGCAGACTGATGCTTAGTCCACACAGCTGCAGAGAGCATACAGGGAGAGGATCCAGATATGCCACTGCATATGCATGGTGTCACAGCAGGCACCACTGCACCCCTGAGATTTCACTTTCACCCCATCCAACCCACAGTGATTGGACAAATTTAATCCTCCTCCAGTGTCCAAGTACACATTAAAAGCAGGCAGTATCACCTGAACAATGCTAACAATAACTCCTTTGCCTAGGGATCTGAAGCACTGACCACTGAAGTCCAGGTCATTGCTTGGTCCACAATGTTAAGCTGTGCTCTAACTTTTGGTAAAAGCACCGAGTTCAACACCCAGTATAATAACGTTGAGCTTGCATTTTGTAAAACCATAACAAACAAGATTTGACAAATATACATAGGCCAGCATACAATCTACATGTAGCCCGACAATCTTCCCATAACTAAAATTAAGTATTTATGTCAACTAATTACTCGCATTAAAAAATACCATAAATTTCTATCATTACATTTATAGAAATTTACATAAAGGCACACTTTCCAGGAGTCATAATATATATTATAAACATAACTACGCAACACTTATGTCCAATGTGAGCTTCTCCAACCCTTCCATTCTGAAGTTACTGCCAGACAAGAATTCTCCTCTGCACATCCCTGTGGCCTGACCTCTTCTAACTAGCCTAATGATGATCCCATTCAACTTAAGTGTCAAATACAAGCTTGTATAAATCCTGCACAATAAAGTGCTTATACTGACAAGTATTTCTATCAACTTTGGTTTATTTCTGATACATCTGCTTGTACTAGGCATCCTTTATGTCATGTAAGAGCCTCTAATGCTAACCCTTTACAGTGTGTCACAGGCATGGGGTAAAATACATACACAGTTCACAAACAAATGGACAAGGTAATTTGTATATACTGTACTGAACCTCTCAAATCTTTATCTGTAGAGGGGTGTGATATGACTCAAGATACTGGCTTCCAATGGCCAACCAAATCTTGTTAAAGTTTACCATTATGCCATACATCGCTTACACATCTTACAAAGTTACCCTAAACTATTTTAATAACTGTACACATGCAAAATTCAATTACTGGTACCTGAAAAACTGAAATAACAGAGTTTACATTTATCTCCTACATCACAAAAGAAAAAGAAAAATTGAACGGAATAATGATACACTGCATTTCTTAAAACATCTGAAACGAATAACAGTCATCTTACTTAATGGTTAAACTGTTAACATTTCAGACAAGACCTATTTGCAGCAAAAACCAAGATCCTGATAATAACCAAAGAAATTCAAGTCAATAACAACAAAGACATAAATGAATTAAACACATATGAATAAACAAAGACTGCATAATAATTAATCACATTACCTGTTGATGTGCCTATATATCTTTTACACATTTAAGATCTTAGATTATTATAGTATACATTTCCAATACTTCAGGTCCCTATTAAGTGCTATTTGATCTTCACTTTCCATAAAAAGCATACTCTACTCTAAAGTAGCTATAAAGCTTCCAAATACTGTATATACCTAACCTCTTCAAACTGCAATTAGGTGTCACAGTGAAAAATAAAATTTTTCATTTGCTAAAATGTAAAAACAGGAAGTTCCACACACAAACACTGTGACATCACTTACATAATTCATTTGCAAAATTTGAAGTTTTATATCCCTACAGCACAATAAAAAAAAATTACTTTGTTTAAAAAATTAAGTGAAGTAGTAATAATATTCACGTCCAAATGACTTTATAAATTCAAAAAGCATTTATTTAATTCACTTTTAGTAAATCTCGGAGAGTTATTAATATTCTTACCTTTTGTAATAAATAAAAAAATTTTTTAATACTCTTACCAATAAAATTAAACCACCCATATAAGCAACATAACAGGTTTTTAAACATCACGATAGACAACAATTTCACAAAATATTCACAAACACAATAACAGAAATGAAAACATTATATCACTTACCTCAACAAGGGCATCGTCAATAATATGGTCTCTTCTAATTTTAAGCTTCAAATATGGATTAGCTGGCATTCCCTCCATCACTTGTTGATAGATGCTCATCCTTCGCTCAGAGTACATTCTGATTCTATTATCATAGTAGAGTCCTAAGGCCTTTGTTGCTGGGGTGAGTATGAAAGGATAATTAAGGAAACTGAATTTATCACCACTACCTGCTTTGTAATAA
>NC_089752.1:106142600-106317600 GCF_040412425.1 Macrobrachium rosenbergii
AAAAGCTTCAACCATGAGTTATTTTTTGTTGCATTCTATATGAAATTGCACATATTTTCATATATAAAACTTTATGTAACGGCTAATAGAAAATGGTGCAAAAATTAGGACAAAGTGACTAAAGAATTTCTGAGATTTTCAGCAGTTAGCTGATGCTTTTATGGGATAAGAAAGAAATTAAGCAAGATGCGCAGCTGGGTCACGCTTGTAAACAAAACAACAGCGTGATCCGTGAACTCCCAGCATCCCTCAAGGCGTGTGATTTAAAATTTTTCGCAAACTAGGTCTATAAGTATTTTTCCGCGAGTATTTAAAAAAACTTTTTGTAGTCGACGTATTTTACGCCCACTCGGCACCTGACAGACAATTTTTGTCGACGTAAAATACATCCAGTCGGCATTAAAGGGTTAATGTAAAGAAAATATAGTGAATCAGTAAGATTTTATTTCAATATAAATTCTTTCCCTTGTCTTCTCCTGAAAGGTTTGGTGTGGGGGGGGGGGGTTGAACCTTTCAAATATGTCAAATTACTTGCCATTTCTGACATGGAATGTGAGAAATGGATAGATAGATAGATAAATAGATACTTTGTTCAGCCCTCTCTCTCTCTCTCTCTCTCTCTTTCTTACTGAGATGAGAGAATTTTTATGCAAATGTAATATTTATGAATGTTTATTTGTTTTGTATGATAAATAAATGATTTACTAATTTTCAAATATTAATATTAATGTAAACAGCAAAATATCAATTCATTAAAGAAAAAATGTTCAATACAAATTCTTTTAACTCATCTATTTCCCAATCTTTTCCTGGAAGCTTTGGAGGGAGGGAGGAGGGTGTACCTGTCAAATATGTCAAATAACTTAACAGCAAGGGTAGAAAATGTTGCCACTGCCATTTGGTGCTCTCTCTCTCTCTCTCTGTCTCAGGAAAAGATACTGCTAATTTGAGTTTCTTTACCCAATTGGTATTAACACATATGCACACTGTTTGTTTGTTTGTTTGTTTGTTTGTTTGTTTGTTTGTGTGTGTGTGTTCATAGTGTTTTAAAACATGTAGTAAGGGTAATAATACATCTTTGGAAGACAAAAAAAAAAAAAAAAATTTGTTGTCAGTCGCATTAACATTCCTGAGAGATTAAAGAAGTAAACTCTCTCTCTCTCTCTCTCTCTTTTGCCCATGCCAGTACAAGGCTGGCTAAATACTGTATAATTCGTAATGGTAACTCTCTCTCTCTCTCTCTCTCTCTCTCTCTCTCTCTCTCTCTCTCTCTCTCTCTCTCTCTCTCTCTCTGTTTCAGCTGGAAGAGTTACAAGTATGTAGGTATATAGTTTTAAGGATACTAATGTTTAAGATGACTTTGAAATATTAATAATATATAATTTCAAAGATTAATACAGTAATAGGATAATAGTTTAAGATATATTTGATGTAGGATGATATTTTAAGTACAGTATACATTTGGTTTTCGAACTTTTCAAGATAGGCAGTTATAAGCATTTTTTGAGGGGGAGTGTTAAATATTTGTGGATTTTAACTATTCGCGGGAGGTTGTGGTACGCATTCCCCACGAATTCGGAGGTTGACTATATATATATAATTATAAATATATATATAAACATATATAACATATATATATATATATATATATATATATATATATATATATATATATATATATATATATATATATATATATATATATATTATGAAAATATATACATAATGGAGTTATAAACCTAGTCTAATAAATGAATAAGGACATGCAGAGAATAAGCGATAAACCTAGAATAAGCGATAAAGAGATACCCTGAATGGATTCCCAGTTGTTGGGACCAGACGTTCGACCATATAACTCTAAGTTGAGTGTCTTATATGGAAAAGAAGGTGTTCACCGTTTTAGTGGAAAACCCCAGATGTAAGAGAAACAGAGGTGTGTGATAAACTAAACTATGAATGATTACCTTATGCGAGACCACCGACCTGGCCCATATCAATTATGGCTGAATATCTCGTAGGAAACGGGGATGTGTGTACAGTGGTTTAATGAAAAAGCCCAGATGCTAGCAAAGGATCCCTCACGTTTACATGTAAACCAAGGCGAATTCGTCATCTTAACACTGGACAAGACTGATGATAGTCTAACACCTCCGGTGACCTTTTAGAGTGCCTAGAATTAACTCGAACATGTCGGAGAGTACACCTGGCAAATATCAGTCCTTTCTTCCTTCGAGGGGAAAAACCAAGGGCTTGAGCTCCTCCTTAGAGGCCAAGGCCTACCTGTTTTGGCCAATGGAGTGCCATCTGTGCCAGACCCCTAAAGACGTTCTAAGGAAGCTTTTGGTCAATACCCAACAAGAGTACCCAGGGACATACTTCCAAAGGTGGGGATTGTGGTGGAAGAGGTGGTGTTTTGAAGGGATCGGTAACCAACAAACCAGAGAAATTACCAAAAACACACCGCCATCAAAATGGAATAGCTAGAAAGAGGTGCTAAAAACAGGGGTCAGCCAATATAAGCAGAAACACAGGAGACAGATAGACAGAAAAAGAAAGACGAGAGAGAGAGAGAGAGAGAGAGAGAGAGAGAGAGAGAGAGAGAGAGAGAGAGAGAGAGAGAGAGAGAGAGAGAGTTGTGTGGTAGTGCGACAACAAGCGGATGACCAAGTGACTTGTAGACATAAAAAAAATACCACAAGTGCCCACAGTCTTGAGAAGATATTCAAAGTCCAAGTTTACAGCTGCCAAAAGAGAGGGCATTACGCAAGTGAATGCCGTGGAACATCTTACTGTCCTTACCATAAGAAAACAGGATATAGTGCCAGAGATTATAAGAATAGACCTAGACATAGATCACAGTCACAAGGTAGAGGTAGAAATTGTAGTCAGTCTCCTCAAGCTAGAAGGAACAGAGGTCAAAATTAGAGATCACAGCAATGATCAACTGCAAGCCAAATATACCAAACAGATCAAGAATTATCCAATGACTCAACAGTAAATTTTTACACTGCTGGTATCACGGACATTAATACTTATAGTAGAAGAAAAGACCAGAGTGTCAATCCAAAGTCAAACAAAATGTATTAGCAAAGTTAACATAAGAAATTAATATACAGTAGTTATAGACCTGCATTTCCTGCACATGTTGGCTTAGAAAAGCCTACTGCCATATTCTTTGATACTGGCAGCCCAAAGAACTAATGTCTGAAAAGATGTATCAGGCATATTTCTCTCATTTTACGTTTGAACCCAGTAGTAGACTGTAAAATCACAGATGTTCAAGGAAACAGAATCAAAATGGTAGGGCAAATTGATTTACCTTTTAAGTTAGAAAGAATCCCACTTAAAGAGAAGGTTCTAGTAGCAAGGGAAATATATTTTGCATTTGCACACCTATTAATCGGTTATCCAACAACAGCTAGGTGAGGAATCACAACTGACGCACCTTGAGAACAATTAGTGATTGGAAGGAAGCATAGGAATTATAGAATGCCACTATGTAAAATGATTAGAAGAAACAAGAATCAGAAAAAACCCTTGCTAAAAATATCCTAAAGAAAGATAATACAGAGGAGATTTTCTGTTGTCAGGGAGGCGTTCTGCTTGGAAAACTTCTAAGTTTCACATGGGCTTCATGCTTAAATGTGAGTTATCCTTCAAATTCATAAGTGAAATTAAAGGTTAAATGAAATACATGTTCCCTAATTATGTTTATTTTTGTCCTAAAATCCTTCTTTTTCACATATAAATGGGCAACCATAACTGAGTCTTTATCTTTAAAAGGCACTTAGTAAATTTCATAAATCTGTATACTTGGACTGCCTGTATATATATAAAAAATATATATATATATACATACATACATACATACACAGTGCGTCACTGACTTTGATAGTTCCTCGCTGGGCGAGTGGGTTCCATTCTCAGCTAGCATTCTGCTGGCCGCGAGTTCGAATCTCCGACCAGCCAGTGAAGAATAAGAGGAATTTATTTCTGGTGATAGAAATTCATTTCTCGCTATGATGTGGTTCAGATTCCACAATAAGCTGTAGGACCCGTTGATAGGTAACCAATTGGTTCTTAGCCACGTAAAATAAATCTAATCCTTCAGGCCAGCCCTAGGAGAGCTGTTAATCAGCTCAGTGGTTTGGTTAAACTAAGATATACTTAGCTTATGATTGCTTTGATCTTATGGTACTTTACAGTGCCATTAACGGCGCTAACGGCAAGAATAGGCAAAAACATAATGGCACTTAAGGTGCTGTAACTTGATGCAACATCAAGTTAAGGCACTGCAGGCACTGTTAACGGCACACAACTTACGCTGGAAATCAACTTACAGCGCACAGCTGGAATGGATCCCCAGAAGTCGAGGGCCTACTGTATGTATGTATATACATATGTACATGTATAAATTATATATATATATATATATATATATATATATATATATGTACAGTGAACCCCATATTCGCTGGGGATGGGTACCACACCCCACCGTGAATAGCTAAAACCTGCGAATACATAAAACCCCTCTAAAAACACTTAGAACTGCCCATTTTGATAAACACAAGAAAAACCCTGTAAAAATGCTTATACCTGAGTATTTTAATAGTTTTATCACAAAAAGCGCATTTATTCATGAAAATTATCTGAAAATACAGTAATTAGTGAATATTTCACAGTGAAAAATACCGCGAATGGGCGAATTTTCCGCAAACAATGGGTAGATATGTTCCATAGAGAAACCCACGAATGCGTGAGTCCATGAATCATGAGAACGCGAATACGGGGGTTTACTGTATACATACATACATACATACATATATATATACATACATATATATATATATATATATATATATATATATATATATATATATATATATATATATATATATATATATATATATATATATATATAAGATCTCATTCAAACTGGATGGTAACTAATGGAGTATCCTGTTTGAATGAGGTTCTTTAGTAATTCTACTAATGCATAGAACAATTGTGTATGTGATAAAGTTAATTAAATGGATATATATATATATATATCCTGTTTGAATGATATTCTATATATAATTCTACTAATATATATAACAATTGTATATATATATAATATATATATATATATATATATATACTATATGTATATATATATATATATATATATATATATATATATATATATATATATATATATATATATATATATATATATATATATATATACAGGCAGTCCCCGGTTATCAGCGATCCAGTTTTACAGCGCTTGTCTAGCGACAACGATAACCAGATCTTCAACACAGATTCCTGGTTATCAGCGCCGCTGATAACCAAGGATCGCACTATAACCACTGATTTTTGATTGTCATTGATTTTTGGTTATCAACACACTGTCGGGAAAGGAGCCCCACCAATAACTGGGACTGCCTGTATATATAATATATATATATTTATATATTATATATATGAATATATACTGTATACCACAGTGCAGTAAAACTTCCACAGTATTAGCCACTTCACTCACAAAAATATAAGGCTCATCAGCAATGCCTTGAACCTTCTAATACACACTGCACCATTTTGCCCGTTTCTCATGCTTCCTGGATACTAAAGCCATTGCTCTGCAACACCTCATTGACTCCATCTATCCTTATCACCTCTTTCCCCCTAACACTTCTGAATTATACACTCTTTCTACCAACTCATCATCATCTATTCTTCCCACATGACCATGCCATTTCAAAATACTATGATCCATCCATTTGTTATGCTAACCTATTTAAGTCTATTATGTCACTTCACATTTTTTAAATCTTCTTTAACTACATTACTCAAAAAAGTTCACCTCCACAGCTTCAACCTTTTTCTTTCACTGGCATTCAACATCCAAACTTCATCTCCACAAAGGAAAGATGGCTCAACATTCATACATTTTCATCTTGGCTTCCATAAACAATTCAGTCTTTCACACACCCCATGATACCTCCAAAATTCACTTATTCCGTGACTCACTTCTTCTCTCATTCTACCCTTACCTCTTATATAAACACTCCCCATACTTATACTAATCAACCACTTTCTTCCTTCCAACACCCATGTTTATATTTATCATTCTATCTTCTTGGTTTCCATTTACCTTCATGTCATTACTTTTGCTCACATTTACTTTCAATTTTCTCCTCTTAAAAGAGTTTCACATTCTTAATAGTTTCTGCAATTCCTTTTCACTATTCACAATCAACACTGCATCACCTGCAAAAAATACATCATTCCACATCCAATTCACAGCTCATTTTTATATCTCACAACTTGTTCCTACATTTAATGTCCTTTCTCTGACTTCTAACATCACTCCATCCATGACGAAACTAAACAACCAACAAGAAATATAAGTTCTTTATCACAGACCCACTTTTACACAAAACTACCACATGCTTTACTTCCATTGTATAATTTCAAGAATACTCTTAATACTTTCTCAGCACATTCAACATTACCTACCTATTTATTTTATAGACTTTCCTTGATACATGTAGGCCATATAGAGCTCTTCTCATCACTTTCAGACCCCTCACATAAATGTTTCATAATAAAAATTGGATCCACACACCCTCTTCCTTATCTACAATCACAATGAGTCCTTCTGTCATCTGCTTTACTCTCTCCATTAAAACACTACCACACACCTTCTCTAGTAGAGTCAAACCTCGGCTTTCATTAGCCCTAGTTTTCCTATGATTTGGTTTTTGTCGACTTTTCTTGTCTAAATTTTGTCCCAGTTTTCGTACATCCACTCAGTTATTGTACAGTTAAAAATGCTCCATCCCAAACTCGTCTACCTGACCGCGTGCCTCACAAAGCATCGCAAGCTTTTGTGACCCAGTCTGCCTTGTTTCTCATTGAGTGGGCATTGCCCTACGCATTCATCTGAAACATTTTTTAATAATCCATTGTTTTTTGTGCTTTCTGATTGTGTGCAACTGCTAAATAAGCCACAATGGGGCCAACAAAAGTTCTGAGTGCCAGCCCTTCGATAAAGAAGATGAGAGACATGATTGAATTCAAGAAAGAACTTGTAGTAAAGTTCGAAAGTAGCACATGTGTGGCCAATGTGGAAGAGTTGTTGGATGAATACAGGAAGAGCTAACCACTGAAGAGCACCTTCAACTGGAACAGCAGCAGATAGCAGATGAGGAATCAGAGGAGGAGGGGGAGGAGGAAGAGAGAGGGGATAATGTGCCTCCTTCTGCAATTAAACACATGTGCAAAGTGGAGTGAGTTGCAAAGTTTTCTGGAGAATTGTCACCTAACAAAGCTGTTGCAAGCCGTGTCTGTAACATGTTCAATGACAATGCCTTGTTCCATTTTAGACAAACCTATTTTGTATGATAGGGGTCCAGTGACTCTCAAGCTGGTCCTAGTGCCAGTAAAAAATAAAGATGGGAAGTAACCCCAGATAGGGCCTTGATACCTGAAGTTCTTATGGAGGAGGATTCCCCTTCCAAACAATACCCTCTCCTCCTCCCTCTCCCCTCCTCACCATCTTCCATACGCAAACAAGAATCTTCAATAAGGGTAAAAGTGCTGTTAAATGTTCATTTATCCATTTCATTAGTCATTTATATTTATTTCTCATTTTCTGTATGTAAACAACTACAAAATGCATTTTTTAAAAATATTTTTGGGTGTCTGGATTGGATTAATGGGATTTACATTATTTCTCATGGGAATTATTGCTTCAGCTTTTGTATGATTCTGTTTTCATCAGACTTTCAGGAACGGATTATGTATGAAAACCAAGGTTCCACTATATATCAAGTAATATTAGGTTCGTATCATTTTAGGTGTCTCCATCACCTTTACCTTTGCACAACAGAACAATTACTTTTCCAACCCACAGCTCAGAACCTTTCCCTCAACCAAACATACCTTACAAATCCTGGTTAGACACACAATCACAGTCAACATCATACCACAGCACCTAATTTTCACTTCCATAAATTCCCACCATCTTTCCATTTTTCAACTTCTTAACTGCCCTTCATATATCCTCTACAGTTACTTCCTCAAGCAGTCTCAAGCTTAAGCACAGCCTTTCCACTTAAAAGTCGTTCAACTCTGCCTCTCTTCTATCCTCTACACTCAACAAATCTCCAAAATATTCACTCCATTGACTTCACACAGCATCTCTCTATTTATGCCTTTTAACTTTTTAATCTTGTTCATCTCTCTCTCTCTCTCTCTCTCTCTCTCTCTCTCTCTCTCTCTCTCTCTCTCTCTCTCTCTCTCTCTGTGTGTGTATATGCATGTACTCTTTGTCATGTGACTGCACCTCAGACAATCTGCTTTGTGTTCTACACTAAACCTTGTACAGGCAGTCCCCAGTTTACGACAGGGGTTCCTTTCCTATGCTGCATTGTAAACTGAAAATCGTTGTGAACCGAAAAATCGTCGAAAATCATCAAAAATCCTAAGAAAACCTTACTTTTAATGCTTTGGGTGTATTGAAAACGGTGTAAACTGTATTTTTATTGAGTTTTTCATCAAAAAAACCTCCAAACTTTGATTATTCTGCCGTTTTGGAGGCATATTTCTTCCGTCGGATCGACGTACAACGCATCATAACCCTGGAACATGGGTCATAAACCAGAAAATAATTTCTGATGAATACATTTGAAAAGCGTCGTAACCTCGGAACATCATAAGCTGGCCCCATCGTAAACTGGGGACTGCCTGTATTTCCTCATCCACAAAATCCCGTTTGTACTGCCTCTTAGTAACCACCTATACTCAAAAACACTCCCAGCTGTCAATATGATCCCAACCTCAAATTTTACATATCCATTCATATCATCCTGAACCACAGTTTATCCACTTTTTCCTTATATGCTCTTCTCATTTCTTACTCAACTCCAACCCCCATCTTTCTCAACTTTTATATCTACCAAATGATAACCAGACATAATTTCAGTTCCTCCTCACATTGCTACTACACTCCATCAACTTCTGCTCTGTAACAGTACATGCTAACAAATGCCTTTTCTAAACATTCCTCTTTTTCAAGTAAACCCATAATCTAGCTTGAGTACTGTATTTCCAAAATCAAAGACTCTTTCCAAGCACATCTCCAACAGCCTCTCCATTCTCATTCATCACATAAATTCCATGTGTATCCACACCACACACCTCTCTTTTAGTGGAAAAATTATAATTTCATAATAAAATTAATTTTCATATATACTTAATGCGTAATTACATAGCTATAGTTTCTAATTATCACAGCAACTTAAATTTTGAAACTCATGGTAGCGCTTCCACTGTTTTAGTGTAGGTAACTAGCCCTGCCCACTTTTGGGGAAGAATAGGTACAACACAGGTGAAGAGCTCAATTTGTTTGTACCCTATGTCCATGAGAGGGAGGAGGGAGTGCTCTGACTCTATAATTACTTGGTAAGTATATATGAAACTTAACTTTATTATAAAAAAATATTATTTTCATATAAGTAGCTTACCAAGTAATCACATAGTTGAATCCCACATTGACAGGAGGTGAGATACATGGACATATTCTACTCAAAACATTCAGTAATGGTAGTGGATTTGAAATAGAAAGGTAGCTAGCATTGGTCAGATGCTTGTTGTAACCTTACCTGGTAAGAGAGCTACAGCAGGAAAATACTGCCTCTGGTTGGCGCTCATCTTAACCTGTAGTGGCATGGCAGTATAACTGTGGAGCGCCTCTATGTAAGTGGAAGCTTTGTAGCAAAGGACTATTCTGATGGCTAGCAGAGCATCAGTAAGTGTCCTTGCCCTGGGTGCAGTACCACAATAAACAAACCAGATAACACTGTTACCTACACATATAATAAAAACCACAAACCATCCACTAAAAGACTGGTGGGTACTCCAGGTACACAGTACCCCAGGCCCCTCAAGACTCAACACCCTATATCATGGTGAGGAGATAGAGAATAGAAGGAATACCTCCTATGCTTCGTCCCCTACACCATGCCAGCCATTGACAATGGACCCAGGGTACTGCAATTTTCAAACTGTCTCCACTTCAGGCAAATGATGTGACACAAACACTGATTTACACCTCTAATAGGTAGATTGAAGAATCACGGATAACAACAAAATATGCTTATAAGCCAACAAGGCAGCAACAACTCTGATTTTGTGGGGCTTAACTTCAAGGGCAAGTAAAAAATCCTCTCGAATTCTCAAGTGGGACTCAGAAATAACGTCTCTTAAAAAGAATGCCAGTGCATTCTTGGAAAGCGGTTGGAAAGAATTTTTTTACAGAGCACCAGAGGTTGCTAGAGGGGCCTCTGATTCTCTCAGTCATATTAAGGTAATATCTCAAAGCCCTTACAGGGCAAAGAGCTCTCTCTTCTTCTTCTGGACCAAGAATGCCCATCAAATTCTTGATCATGAAAGAACGGGGCCAGGGCTTGGAAGGGGTCTTGTTCTTAGCCAGAAAACCGAGCATACAAGAGCAGACCGTGTCTCCTTAAAAGAATCCAGCTCTCTTACCTATGGCCTGCAGCTCACTGATTCTTTTGGCCATAGCCAAAGCAACAAGGAAAAGGGTTTTCCTCGTTAAATCTCTGAAAGAAATGGAGCGAAGGGGCTCAAATGCAGGGCCTAAGAGCCATTTAAGGACAACGTCCAGGTTCCAGGAGACTGAGTTGTCCTCTTCTGCATGGTCGTGTCAAAGGCATTAATTAGATCACCAATAACCTGATTGGACGACAGATCCAAGCCTCTGTGCCTAAAGACAGAACCCAGCATGGCTCTGTATCCCTTGATGGTAGACAAAGCTAAACCTCTAGGAGACTTCAAAAAGAGCAGAAAATCTGCAATCTGTGTTATAGAGGTTTTAGAAGAAGAGACATTATATCTTCGACACCAGCAGCCGAAAACTGCCCACTTGGCCTGGTAGACCCTACAAGAAGACTGACTTCTACATTTTGCAATCGCCTCTGCTGCTGATCTTGAAATGCCCTTCACTCTGACAAGTCTTCTGACAGTCTGAAGCCTGTCAAGAGCAAGAGCGGATAGTACCTTAGTGGAAATGATGGAAATGCAGCTGTTCGAGAAGACTTGGTCTCTGTGGCAGAAGTCTTGGGAAGTCCACTAACAGCCTGAAAAAGTCCGGGAACCACTCCTTGAGAGCCCAGAACAGAGCTACTAGGGTCACTGAAGTATTGCGGTGTGTTAAAAACTTGTTTAAAAATTCCCTGATCATGCTGAATGGTGGGAAGGCATACATGTCCAGGTTGGACCAGCCCTGAAGCATGGCATCCATCACCAATGTCAGAGGGTCCAAGACTGAAGAACAAAACATTGGGAGTCGATGGTTCCTCAATGTTGCAAACAGGTCTATCGATGGCTTTCCCCACAGTTTCCACAGGTCAGTGCATACCTGTGGCTTCAGCATCCACTCCACTGGTAGAACCTGTCTGCAGCGACTTAGCTCATCCGCAGAACATTCAGTTTGCCCTGGATGAATCGCGTAACAAGGATAGTGCAATTCTTCTGCGTCTACAGAGTTCCTTCGCTGCTTCATAGAGGGAGAAGGAGTGAGTACCTCCCTGATTCTTGATGTAAGACAGAGCAGTAGTGTTGTCTGAATGGACTGCTGCTGTCTTGTTGGAGGTCGCTGCTGCAAACAACTGAAGGCTTAAATGTACTGCCTTCAATTCTCTTACACTGATATGAAGTTTCCTCTCTTCTGGGGACCACGTCCCGGAAACTTCCATGTCTTCCAGAAGAGCTCCTCAACCCAGATCTGATGCATCTGAGTACAGTATAAAGCTAGGTTGAGGCTCACAGGAAGGAGAGACTTCCCTTTTTAAAAGTCTTCCTTCTGACAGCCACCACTGAAGGTCTTCCTTGATTTCTGGAGTATGGGAAACACAAACAAGTTCGCAAGAGTTTTCCTGTTCCAACTGGCCTTCAGGGAAAATTGCAATGCTGTACCCTCATATGGAGTCTTCCTAGAGAGACGAACTTCTCGATGGACGAGTGTTCCTAGAAGACTCGTCCATTTGTTGGCTGAGCAGGACAAAAGAGAGACAGGAAGCTTCGAATTGTCTGAAAGCATGACTCGACTCTTTTGGGGGACGGAAAAGCCTGAAAATTCAGAGAGCCGATTGTCATCCCCAAATAAAGAATTACTTGAGTTGGATTCGGCAGTGACTTTTGTAGGTTGACTAGTAAGCCCAGATCCTGGGGGAGGAGAAGGGTCTTCTGTAGGTCCTCTGTGCACTTTTCTCTTGAGGGAGAGCATAGAAGCCAATCGTCTAAATACAGGCAGACGTTGATGCCTATGAGGCGGAGCCACTTCGCTAGAGGAGTGAGAACACAAGTAAAACTTGAGGATCTGCAGCGAGGCCAAAGCACAGAACCCGAAACTGAAAGACTGCCCTGGAACATGAACCTGGTGCCCAGAGCGTGGCACCGTGTGTCTGACAGCTGGCACCAAACAGATGGGAGATGACACTGAGTGCTCAGAAACTGGCACTGGGTGCTCAGGAGTTGCTGGGCGCTTAGAAGACGAGTGCTTTCGAGAGCTGGAAGAGCGCTTTGAAGTCAAATACTGGCGCTCCACAACAGGAAGCTTAGGAGACAAGCACTTAGGACTGTCCCAGAAGCTACAAGACAGTTGTGGACTATGATCCTGCTCCCTGAGCCGCCTACAGGGAATCGTAGAAGTGTGAACAGCATCTGAAATGTGCCTCTTCAACAGCCGAGAAACATAAGAAAAGCACCATCGGCACTTCTTGTCCGCACTGGAGTCCATATCACTTGAAGACAATGAATGCACATCCTTACGGACGCCTTTCCAATTGCTGTCCGCTGAGACCTGGGACTGGACAAGAGGCTCGACTGAGGGGGCAACTACCTGTGGGCAAACCCCACCGGCCTCCCTTGGACTTCCAGTATGCCTCCTCTCAGGTTTAGAGGGAGTCTGACAGGGACCCTTGTCTAGGAGCGTCTGTAAGACGAGTAGTCACCTCCTCCACTGACACTGCATTTGCACCTTTGTCACTAACACTCACTTTGTCAATACAGACCTTCACAGATGCCCCTAGTTGGGCCATAGTACTGACAAGTAGACTGAATTTTTGGTCCACTCTGGCTTCGAGGCTGGCAATGGGATTGGGGCCGGAAGCATGGGAGCCAGGTAACGGAGTAGATGGAAAAGCTGGAGGACTGGTTATGGGAGAAAAGGCAGTTACAGGTGAACACAAAACAAAGTAAATTGGCTAAATCCAATTTAGGAGAAGATACTTGGCTAGCTAAATTCCTAGCTTCAGCTCTAACAGCTGCCTTCCTCTTTCTGTCTCTCTTAAGTTTGTCAAGATATGCCTTTAAAACTCTCCAGTTTCCCTGATCCCAGTCCCTACATTCATCACAAGTCAAATCAAATGTGCAAATCTGCCCTCTATAATCAGGTATGCGAATCGTAAGAGGCTTTCGTCATTCTAGTTTTGCCACATTTGGTGCAAAACCAAATACTACAGTAATAGTACTAGAGTCAGACATGGTCCTTACAAAAATGTCTTGGACAGAGAAAAGTCAGGTTCAAAACACCTAACCTAACTATAAATAGTGTGAAGGCTACCAATAGAAAGAATTTGTCACCAAAATGGCGATCAGACACAACCATCCAGTTACGAAAATCCAAAATCAAGCTGTTCCAACCACTGGAGTTCAGTCGTTGACCAGCAGAAACGAACTGAGCCTCTTCAGCTGTGTTGTACCTATTCTTTTCCGAAAGTGGGCGGGGCTAGTTACCTACACTAAAACAATGGAAGTGCTAACGAGAATTTCAAAATTTAAGCTGCCGCGATGATTAGAAACTATAGCTATGTAATTACTCGGTAAGTTACTTATATGAAACAAGACTGTTCAGTATGCCAATGATGCAACACTTGTGGGTGTAGTAAAGTCTCCATTTATGAGAAATGAAGCTGCCTTTAAGACTTAGTTTTGACGTGAAGTGGATCAGTGAACTTTTATTCCTCACACTTCTTTTCTCCTAATAGATCCTATTATCTTCTATATCTTTTTTCAAATGAACACCATATTCTTTGGAAGCTTGAATTTCAAGTCAATGGCCCCTGCAGGCTTGTTTCATATGAATTGCGGTTTATTTTCTGAATATAATAATAATATAATAATAATAATAATAATAATAATAATAATAATAATAATAATAATAATAATAATAATAATAATAAAAAGTAATATGCATAAAGACACATCAGGAAGAATTCCTGATAAAAATGTAAACACTCTGACACAATCTGGTGAAAACAGGTCATTACAGACAATCTATCTGGGTCAGCTAAACATTATTCTTTTGCTTATTTTGAGTGCTAATAGCACCTAATAGCTCAAAGATGTAAAGGAACTTTAGCAGAAGGTAAGAATCATCCCAAACAATAGGAATTTTAACCTCCCATCTTCTGTTCAAATAAAAATTTTGCACTAACATCAACCATACGAGGTTTATTCTTCAGACCACAAAATGACAAAAGAGAACTAAAAAACAAAGACAATAATCGACCTAAAAAAAAAAACCTACCTTCCCTGATGAGGCACAATTGGGGTTGTCACAATGTGGATTTCCACATCCATCAGTAAGCTGGAAGTAATATTTTTCAATTAGCTGGGCTGCTGCTCGCTTCATATCTAAGTCTTGCGATTGTACTGACCAAGACTCTCCTTCAGTCTGTGTTTCACTGCCACTTTCTTCCTCATACCCCAGACTTCTACGTCTGAAACAGAAATATATGACAGAAATTAGAAACATCTGATTAATAATCTTTTAACACCCTAAAACTACCAAAGCTGAATAAGCTACTAACAAAGAATTTAATTTATACTTGAAGTTTTTCATAATATTAATGTCAAAGAATGTGTTCTTTAATAAGTTGAAAATTCTATTACTGAATCTTTGAACAACCTTGGGTAAATCAGAGCAGTGTTAAGACCTTTCCACTCTTACACAATTTCATAACTTGTATTTTATGATGCTTCCCAATATTCATGGAGTCATATTAGTCATGCTATATTGTATGTTTATCCATTAGATGGAAATGCCGAATGCATTACTGTATACCATTCTAATGACTTATGATAAAAAACAAGCCTGGCTGTGGATGTCTGCTTCAGCCAGAGATTTATCCCTTTTAGATAGAGGGGTTCATAGTTGTAGGTTTCCGTTTCATAATACTACCACTTATGACTTGGACCATCAATGGGTGGTCTCTTCTTTGTCAATGTTTCATAAGATGTATTTCAAAAGAGAACTTTTGCTACTACAATTGATCCCTGGTCCTCTTTTCCTACCGAGAGTAACCAGATTTGCCGAACAGCAGCACCAATATGGAGTAAATGTGCCAACTTGTTGAACTTCTCAGTTCCAGAAGTCCTTTATTCCTCACATTGTTGGGCTCTGGAAAGTCTCCCTGAGGATGGTGTGCAATTAGAACCTCAAATGTTCAAGCAAAGATGCAATGCATTACTACTCTAAACAATTCAACTCGTATTTTACTAATTTTTTTTATAGTTTTATCTATTTATTAATCAATCTTTTTCTTTTTGAATAACTTATCTCTTCTTTCTGTATTTCCTACTATTTTCTGTAAATTCTTTCAAATGAACACCATATGCTTAAAAAGCTTGAATTTCAAGTCAATGGCCCCTGTAGGCTTGATCCAGAAGAAGAAGAAGAAGAAGAAGAAGAAGAAGAATAATGATAAGAAGAATAATGATACTAATAATAATAATAATAATAATAATAATAATAGGGCAGACTGTCGTGGTGAGTTCTGCTCATTATATACAAGATGGCCAGCAGGAGGTTGAATGCATCCTGACTGCTGATTGGTGGAGGACAAAACTCATGCTGCAATTGACTGGTGAGATGTAATTAAAAGCCAAAAATTTATGAGTGATGGCCACGCTGCTGCAGCCTTGCTGAGCAATGGGGCTGGTGTATTATGTCATCAGTTGGTATTACCAGGTGAATATTTTGATTGGTCGCTGGGCAGCTCACAGAATTTCAGACATTATGTGGTTTCCATTCGGGAATGTCACTTCCGCAGTGTCTGGCTCAGGTCTATTGTGTCATGGGTAACAGGCCACTTAGTGTTCTTGGATGGTATGTAAGGAGGGCTTCTCCTGCTGTATCAAAAGCTCCTCTATCAGCCAAAGTCACCTCTGGTTAGGGGCCTTTCCCAACTACCATGGTGTGCCCCTCATGAATTTTTATGATGCCTTCTTGAGCATGACAGGAGATCCTCTTTGCCAGTTTCATGGTGGTCATACCAGCATAAGAGCCAGGACTAGGCATTTGAAATGGTGTCACATTAGCTTATGAAGATCTCTCGGTGGTGGGATTGGGTTGTTTTTTGTCATGAGGTTTTAGTGCAGCTGTTTTGATAATAAAGGACGAGGTCCAGCTGCATGTTAACATGAGTGGTAAAGATATTTTCTTTGGTATAATTGTCTTAATGGAACAATTGTCATCTTCGCCTTATAATAAAGTTTAACATTGCTTTCTGGATCAGGCTACGGCTGTTCACAGTTGCCATACAACCAATCTAGTGCCATATGTATTTCTTTAACAACTTGATTGTTGGAATATCCATTATTTGGGATATTTGGTCTAGTTCTTGGTATGTGCCGAGCTAAGAAGAACAGTGCACTAAAGCTTTTCTTTTGAAGGCTTTGATGGTGGTGTTCTTATCAGGCCGTCATCAGTTTTTGAGATGAGGGCGTCATGGAAAGGGAACTGGCCATTACTACAAAACTCAAGAGTATAGCTCAAACAGCTGCACTTTTGGATTGCACAGCAGAGTGTCTCTACTTCATTTTTGTACTCAGCCTGCATAAAGATAACATCAATATAACGAGCGTAGTTGCATGGTTTTTGGATACAGGAAAAAACTCGCTCCCCTACTGCACCCATGTAAAAGTTGGTGAAAGCACTCCTAAAGGCGAGTCCATCACAACACTGTCTCCCGTACATGTGGCCTTTAGAGTTGGCAAAGGGGCCTTCATTGTGCATATTTCAAGGAGGGCCAGTAAGGACTCTTCAGGGTATTTAACTGGGGCTTGGGGGGTCCCTGCAGACATAGTTAAGGATTAGATCACTGGTTTCATCAACAGGGACATTGGTAAAAGGAGGATTAGATGTCCAAAGAGGCAACAGTTACAACTCTGGGGGAACCCTTTTCTAGGAATTCCCATGATGTTAATGCTGCACTGCAAGAGCACTTCAGTAAGCAATAGAGGTTGCAGGGAGTCTGTGGTACGGTTAAGGTGGCGACTCTCATACGGTTGTTTCAAGTCAAGTAATAACTCTATTTAAAATCTTTTATCAAGCAGTTTAAGCTTCGTTATGATGTGGCAATTAAGGCCTGAATGAGGCAGGGCGTCTTGGTCAGGTAGGTTTCTAGTCAGTAAGGCTGATATATTTTTGTCTCTGTTGCAAAAATCTGAGGCTGCTCCAGTACATACTCAACAAACTGCCACTGAGCTAAATATGTTAAATTTCTAGTTCATTAAGTTGTGTGATACTATAAAAATTACTGCACAGGGTAGGTTAGCTTGAGTTTGGCCGTAAGTCATTTAGGCAGTAAGCACGTTTAAGTGCAAAATGGGCACCAAGTTTAGTACCAACCCCTTGGGGATGTACATAAAACATAAAATAATGATGGTAAACAGCATAAACATAACAGTAAATACCATATACATAATGTTTTACGTTATTTTGGATGTTATGGCCTAAATGACTTATGGCCAAAACGACCAGAACCGGTTAGCTTTGTCTTGTTGTTAATTTTCATTATACAGCAGATGCTTATTTAGAAGTGGCAATAAGCTACACAGTAATACTCAGTTTTAAGTTGGTTATTATTTTACTTAAATACCAGTATTCAACACTGCAGCTTCAATGCTATATTCATAAATCTCAACAGGCTATGTTTAATTGGTAATCATAAGCTAATAAAATTTACTGCATATTTACTGTTACCGAGATATTTATAATCTTTGTTCAACTGATGTAGCCAATACTAAATATGCCATTTGTGCACGAGTGGCCAGTTATTACAAAAAAACTTTACCTTTATTTATCAATCTTCCTACCCTCTCATACCCGCAGCACTGAATTTTATGAATTGCGACTTTCAAAAGAAGACATGGCCACCTTCAATTCAAACAACTCTACATTAGTCATTACTGGGAACACAACAGTTTTTGAAGCCACTGAAGACCAGGGTGGGGTGGGGCACAGCTGAGAACAATGGACAGGGGTTCTTACAACGACAACAAACCTGGTAAAACTTGAGCTTAGTTGCGTGGCCTGGTTACCGCCTTTTTCGGGGGGTCCAGAGTGGCAAAGCCTCCACCAACTGGTCAGGTCAGGGCAAAATCATCCTAAGTTAGATTGGTTAGATCTGGTTAGGTCAGGACCTGGTATTATAGGCAAAGTTTGGTCTATTTATTTATGAGGAACCTGTCCCAGCCAATGACTGGTGAGAATCAGACCTCGCAACTAAACTCAAGTTTTACCACACACCTAACCTTTCCTGACCCAAGAAGACCATACCTTCCTAACCTGATTTAGGGTGCTGTGCCTTGACCTGACCAGGGGATTCTTCCCCCCAAGTAACAGGAAACATTGGAGACATGGGCTAAGCTTCCTCTCAGAGTAGTGTTAGCACCTGCTCCCATCATTCTCAAAACTACCCAACCAGAGAGTATAATTTTTGTCAAAAATTGTCCAAAACCTTAAACTAACATACCTTAGGTATTGTGCCCTGACTTGGCTGGGGCACTGGTATTTCTAAGAGAGCTCTGCAGCGACTATTACCTTGGAAATTGATTTTTCCCATGCTTTTAGTATTGCTGATGAAGGAGGTGGTGTTGTTTATTGTCGGTCAATTATTATTAACCTCATATCTACCCAATGTGGTTGGGGACCCTTTGGGAAAGCAGGATTTTGGAAACATTGGGAGAAAGGTTGAAAAGTATACCTTAGTTTAACCAGACCACTGAGCTGATTTACAGCTCTCCTAGGGCTGGCCCGAAGGATTAGACTTTAGACTGGACCACCATGTTGTTGTTATGGAATGGTTCCACGCATGTGCGAGTCATCAGGGATCCATATGTTAGGAAGGGATTGGCTAAGGAAACCTATTATAGAAGGAACTAGCCTATACTAACCTAAAGTTCCATAACCTAACCTAATCTAGCAGGCCGTGTTACTTAGCCAGGGAGCTCCGCCCCAGGACCTACCAGTGAAGGGAACTCCACTTTTCACCAAAAGCTCCTCCCCTGTAACACTGCACATGCGTGATAGCATTCCGGGATGGCCAGCGTGCAACTTCTGAGGTTAATTGCAAGTTAATTATAGTCGACCGACAATAAACAACAGTAAATTCTTAATAAGCAACCAAAATACTTTTGGAAAATTTAATTTCCTAAGTAATGCAGAGCTACTGCTTAGTTTGCCTCTACCCAAAGGGGCACTTCCAACCACACTGTACACTGGCCTTCTACAAACATATACAAGATTCAAAAAAAAATTACACTGGCATGACCTAATCGCCACTGATGGGCTAACCTACGTAGCCTCACACGATTCAGGTCCTTGAATTACCTACACTTAAAGCCTAAATAGGTATAGGGTACACCATGGGCTACAGAAACTCAGACTCGGTAAAACAACTTGCAACGAATTTTGCTACGTCTTGTCTTGCCAATCTCCTTAACCACACCAATCAGTGCATACCTTTGCAAGTGGTTAAACCCTAGTCTTCTAAGTCTAGCCTCGGATACCCTAGTACCGCAAATCTAACCTAGGGTACGACGAGTGAAATTACCTAGTGGCACCGCCGGTCCCACTCGTCCTGGGGATGTCCTCTGGTGAACTCATCAACTTCTCTTAAAAAACTGACCTCTATAAACGAAGCTCTCTTCCAAAAATACAACTGAAATATTCTCGGCGAAACTTCATGTACGAAAACTACAATACGACATTCGCCATGTTTATTCAACTCAGCTGAGCAAATTCATGTCGGAACCAATTTGAATGAAAATAATACTTCTCAATTTCTGGGGGTTTCATGGCTTTTGAAACTGTTTTAGGGAAGCAAATGAATAGTGCAATGTATGCCAATTGTCATGACAAGGTTCGATTCGAAGAAAATCAAACTTTTAATTTTTTTAGTGATTTTTATTTGGCGATAGAATTTCGGTAAGTTGAACTGGGATGATGGTTCTAAGTTAGTAAACAAACATCTCTAATAATTAGAATAATACTATCATCTTTCAAAGTCTTTTGAAAGTCAGTTTATTAAAATACAAAGTGAGAACTATTTCAATAATCTTCTAGGTTTTTACATAAATACGTTATCTGCATTCACATGCGGAGTTCTTTTTTTTTATATTACCGTTCTAACGAGTCACGCATGAGATAATAGTACACGATGACCCTAAGTCTAACAATTCGAACAGTCACTTTTCTAATGGTTGTTTAGCAGAGTAACTTTTGGATGTTCATTGGCATGCCAACATTGAATTTGTTGATTAGTTTTATTATACTTTTGTAAAGGACTGCAATCAATCCACCGGTTACCGGCAGAGCTAGTGAATGATATAGATATGCACACTGTACGAAGCAAGCCGAATCAAGCAAGAATGCTGATTTATTTTTCACAGAGTTGAGACGAACAAATCATTCATTCATCTACAATCATTCTTGGCATGACATGGCTAATAATGCTTTTGAAATCTTGTCGACTTAACAGCCTTCATACGTACACAATGACAATACAAATAATAATACAATATACTAAATATACATAGCATAAAGATAGAACACTAGCCCCTCATATACGCGGGTTGAGAGTGGCCGGAAAAAATTAAACAGAAAGCTCTAGAAGCAGAGTTAACCCGTGTTCTTCGAAGTTCCCCTCACCGTGCCCTGTGCTGCATCATATTGCAGTTGACTTATCCCCCTGTATTTCCTAAGCCCTTGCATCCTCGTTGCCCTGTAGTTGTTACAATCACTTATTATTCTCCGTAAGAAATTGAAAAGATGATTGTCACCATCAATTAGTCCTTGCTCATCATACCCCCTAATAAAGGATACATCACAACCGGTTGGGAAATGAAGCCACCATAGATTTTCAGATGACGACCAATCATCGTGAAGCCATGATTCATACAAGCACAGCCTTTTTAAGGTGAGACAGTCTCCCAGTTTATTCGTATGGGAACGCTGGACGGGGAACCTTTGGAATTTTCCGGGCTTGCCAAATTTTCTCGAGAGAACTGTAATGTTTTTCATCATTTCTATACAAAAAGTCCCTAGTGGGCAAAAGGAACCATCCTCATCTTGAATAGTTTGCTAAGAAAGGCTTGTGTTTTCTTTGACTGAAACATCTCTTTTGCTCTCGTTTGAGCAAAAGTCCAATCTAGTTTATAAATTTACTAAAGTAACCGAAGAGAAATACACTCAAGTGAAAAACTGTGTTTAGAGACATCGAAAAAGGGCACTGTTTCATTTATTCATTCTTAAACACTGTTTATAAGAGAGATGATTTAAGAAATAAGAACTTCACATAGAATTTACTCATGAAACCCAAGAGTTGGTTGGTGTCACATTTTATTCCGTAATACCAAATTCAGATAGATGGCAATGTTTGCATGTTTGAGAATGGAAAGGTACTTTAATTTTTTTTCTGTGGTAATAAAAGACAGTATACCTAATTCAGTCTTTATTCGACATCAGTCTCACTTAGTTTAAAATCTGCATTGTTAATGGAATATATTGTAAGCAATACAGTTAAATATTAATCTGTACTGCATAACGTTATAACAGTGGATACGTCGCATCCACATCGTTCACTTTGTTTTAGGAAAAAATTTATATCTTTGAAAGATAATTAATAATAAAGATAATCCTCTGATAAATCACATGGACATGGTACAACCCATTACAACTGATACTGGTAAAAGACATTAGAGATACAATGGAAAGATCCTCGTTGCTTCTCATAACCATACAAATTTATGTGAGAGCACACCCTTCATTCTGATTTGTGAAGAAATAACTTGTGCTTCAGACATATCAGAAGCGGAACCTTGTGCTTCAGCCACCTAAATAGTCAGTACCTCATCTCTTGCAGAAGTATTTCAGTACACTGTCAGTACTTCTGGAATTCTTGACGTCCGTGCGAGTTGGGATTATTAAAGTCACTCGTTTGAATCAGATGGGTATCACACCGAGATGATAAAGATACCAACTCACATGCAATGCCGTTTTTATCATGGGTTGCTGGGTATCACATGTATACCGTAGATTCCGGCCGTCTGGTAGCCTCATTTGTACAAACTTGTAGGCGAGAAGCTGAACTTCAGCCGTAAGTGATGCATATATTCCAGTTCTAACTTACGTCCAACTTTTCTTTCCTGGATAATCTGAATGCATATTTTCTTCAGGAACTTGTGTCCTAAGTGTTGTTGTAATATTTACTGAATTTTCTCAAGATACACTCTAGTGCAACAATGAGTTCTGACCAGACTGCTCTACATGGCTCGCAGTACTCATGCTTAATGAATAGATCCCTACCAGTGTTTTAATTCTGAAAAAGTAGGAACTCTTTTAGTATGCACAGTTATATCTTTGACTGTGACTGATATCGAAAGAACCTTAATTAAAAACACAAATAAAACTTTCATGGTCTTTAAGTGCCTTGTCGACAGGTAATCGAGATAATGCGTGTACATTTCACATTTTGGATGTGAGCCTGTACTCACTTGAAATATCATAGGCTGCTAAAATAAGTACCAATCTTCTAATATCAGAAGATATTGCCGTGACATCTACAGTTATGTCCTATTATATTTAATGGGTTTGCCATTAATTCCGAGAGAAACCACAGTTTCCTTATCACTTCTCAACAGAATTGCCTTGAAAAAAGTTTTTTATAGATTCATTATGCGACTGGTTGTCAGCATTTCCTCTTTCTATACTTTATCTTAGTTTGGTGTATTTTATCTCTGAGGTTTGGATGACTGTACTACTGTCTTGTCACCTTTTAAGCCTTCATTTGAAACTAGAGTAACCTAACTAGTCATATTTGGTAATTTCTTACCCGGTGCTGGAAATCGTTTTCTGTTATTGGGACAACAACCCCCTCCGTCACATCTAAAATAATCCAGGGACCTATTTTATCATAATCTAAGGTTTGTATGTCGCGTGTCCTTGGAATTTAATGTCTTAGGCTTATAATAAATATTTTTATGGCACTGGCTCTCATGCTTACAATGTTGTCCTTGGTTTATACACTTTATTTTTCTATAATGGCGATGTTGTTTTGTCGACTGTTGGCTACACGTAAAGCTGAATGAAGAATCCCTTCCATTGCATAGAATTGTATCTAAACTATGAGTTATGGGGTCCCGTCTAAGATGAGACTATCTTCCACCAATTATGTCAGACATGCTACATACGTATTTGCTGATTCATGTGGCGCTTAAGTTCATACTTAATATCTACCATTGTTTGGAGATGTTCATTCACAGGTCTACTGACTTATTTAGTTGTCTTGGGTGTGTGCTGAACTACCTGCATGCTTGCTGTGCATCTTTGCCTGTAAGTACATAACAATGACAGTCCTTATATCTCCATCTTTATTGCACCCTAGAAGTGACACTGTTTCTTTTGGTTCTGCTGGCCGTACTGCTCATGAATGCTCCGGGTGTAAACTGCCACACTTATCCTTCCTGGTGTCAGTTGGCACTTATCCTAGTTTTCTATGCCCCGCGAGGCATATTTGACTTGTATAAGCAAACGTGTACCTGCAGATGACCTACTAAAGATATATATGTGATTGATTAGACTTGATGTTGCCCACATATACGAATTAGGGTAAAGGGGTTTTACTATGCCACATCTTACAGCCAGAAGACCGAAATCATAAAATTTAAGCGGTAAAAAGCATTACTTAACTCCACAAAGCATTTACATAACAGATTAAAGTATCTAAAATGATACACAGGAGAGAATTTTATTACTCCTACATGTTTATAGTAGAACAACTCCCCTATTTGTTTTTATAGTTATGCCACTAACATAATAAAAAACGTCACATATGTACTGTAATAGAAAATGTAATGTTGTTATGGTAAACTATTACAACTCATACCACTTCAAAATGGAAACTACCCACACAATTGCTTAAATTCTATTATTCATCAAAGTAGAACCAAAATATTTAAGACGGAATATGCTCAGTTTAACGCAAGTCCACGTTAGAGCTCTGAAAATAACAGGCATCGTCCAGTTATTACACCGAACCACCCCGTCCCTAGACTATCACCTGCAGATTTCGGTGGGGTAGATAAAAAATAAAGTTCATCTGCACCACAATACACGGATTGCACCCAAAACGTAACATCTAGCCACTTTTCAAGAAGGTCCTTATCAATCTCATATAATCCCACAGAATAAACAACACTAATCAATCATCAGCTTTAATTCATTGTCATTATTGTACCAGATCTGAAGAACTTCCTTCATAAAAGATAATTGTGTCATTTACTGTCACAAGTAAGCATTTGTATTATCAGTTATTGTTTTCGATTATACTTTTTACTGGTGCAAATTGTATTTATCACTGTGAACCAGTTTCATTCTTGTTTACAGGTTTTGTGACAAGGTTTTTAAAGGCGAGATCTTTTCGTACGCATATGCTATCATTTACGAAGCATGGAATTTGGCATATATTTGAAATACGCTCTTGCGTTAATTGATATTTATTTAACACCCATTTCCTAGAGAGAGAGAGAGAGAGAGAGAGAGAGAGAGAGAGAGAGAGAGAGAGAGAGAGAGAGAGAGAGAGAGAGAGAGAGAGAGAGAGGTGATGATGATGATATCGAAGACTGAAAACATATAATTCGGTCTGGTTATTGATTCTAATAATAGTATTACCGTACAGCATTTCCGACTAATATTCGACAAAGCAGTGTACCCTATTTCTTTGTTCACCTGCGACTAACTTCTTCTAAATAGTGCACGGGAAATTGGGAATACCGTCATTTTTTAATGGGCGTTCTTGTGACGGTCATGTTGAAACGTGTATAGAAAAGCTTTAACTTTTATTTAATGTTAAGCAGTCATAGAAGGCGCAATCAATAAACCACACCCCCGAAATATGCGCACCTGCCTTCGAAGAAAATTAAGAATGTCGGAGGAGAGTGTGCACCACTTGAATCATTCCCGGCGCAATAATTTTGATAAAACTATTAAAGCTATAAATCTACGACAAGAGTTATATCCCACATCATTTCGACTTATCTTATCATTCGTTTTCCAAAGATGATGAAATGTTCCTCCGTACTTCAGTCCTCCGGATTCAGTTTTGTTTACAAGCACAGCTGCTTAGGTTGCGGGTTCGGATATCGTTTGTAACTTAGAAATACGCGACAGTTAATTGAGCCTTATTAAAATAATTGAAACGTAAGTTTTTAAAGGCGCTTCTGAGTTTGAATTGCTGTGGTGTCAGGTATTTTATGAAGATCCTCTTGACAGAGAATATTACCCACTTAAACGTCAGTCGATCGTAGGATGGGGTTGACCCAATCCTGAAGCCCAGGCTTGGTCGTTGTCTAGGTGACCAATCCTACTAGGTTGGTAGTAATAATAGAAGTAGTTTCTGTATATATGCAGTACTCTAATAAATATGCAATACTCTGCTTTTTTCGTACGTGAACCATGTATTTTTCAGACTGCTCTTTGTGAATATTTAAATTGTTTCTGTGCATTCTCAAATTGGTGAAATAGGCTAAATAGGCTAGTATGGTAACTCTATAGATCAGCTCGGCATGAAGTTTTGTGTATTTAAGCTTAACAAGCTATAAATTTAACATTGACTTGCTTACATCTATAAATAAAAACCATGTAACGAGGTTAATTATCGCATTCCCGCCTTATCTCCAACACTGCTGAGGGACCTCAATGGGAGAAAAGGGTTTTGGTTGTGAAACTAAAATATAAAATGCTCCCAAAACACTTTTGTTTTATGTGTTACAAATGAAAGTCTTCTTAATACACTTAATACGGAGAGCCTACTGAAAATTATCACAAATTTACCATTAGTCTTGATGTTTCTATGTTCATACCATTATGGCTGGTACTAAACACAGTGTTCATGCAAGTGGGCCTCGTATCAAAGTAAGACTTTACCCAAATCACAACATAATCAGTCAGAAACCTAGCCTAGCCTATAGCTTACATGTTAGTGGTAATGACCATCCCAAAATTTATATAGCCTAAAAATATAACCTTAGCAAGGACAGTTACGGTTGTGCATCCATCCCAACCAAATATAGGGGGCGCTGGTTTTTTACCTGGCTACCAAACCTGACTTATAATGCCATAAATTAAAGGGCAGATTACAGGTATGCATCCTAACCTGAACTGACTGACTTTCCTTACCTGACTTCGGCTTTGTCCCTGTGACCCCTTTCAGCTTACCTAGACTCACAGGGTTCTGTTATGTAGATAATTTCCAATGGAAATGAAAGTCAAATTCACCCATAACAAATAAAAAACTATTAGGAATCCCATCTATGCATTGAAAGTCACTGACTTTTTTGGTTAGTGATTATCATGAAAACCAGCAGAAATACCCTTTAAATAGGCTGGCAGATTTTTTTGCTAGAATAACGGTTACCTATGGTTTTTCTGATATGGTTTGATGTAATTCTGATGAATTTGATGTTCATTGGAAATGGTTGGTTGACCCACTATTAACCCCCCCCCTCATTTATCAGATAGTAATAGGCCCTCCCAGTGGTGAACCTTGGCCTGTTAATGCTCCCAAAACACTTTTGTTTTATGTGTTACAAATGAAACACAAGGAAACACTTATAAAACCATAAGTATAGTTGAAATAATTGGTACTTGGCTTATCATTATCCTATGTACAAGATTTCTGTTTTACATATTTCCTTATGTTTTCTGAATGCTTTATGAATTGGTCCTGAGAAGTCAAAAATGGCTGATAGATGAAATACCTGTCAACCTGTTGATCTTGGCATAGTAATGAATAATAAATCTACAATTTTAACTAGACAGCATGTACTGTAATATTATAATCTCTTATCTCGTGATGCTTACTGGTAGTATCAGTCAAGTATTAGTTATCCACCATTTCCAATTTTTACTCAAGATATAATTCAAACAGGATTATACTATGTCATATTTGAATTCTCAAGACCGATCTTAAACACCAGGAAAAAGTGCGTAGAAAATAAATATTTAAAACTAATATCTCATGAATGTCACATGTAAGATAAAGAGAAATCAATCTACTGATTATTATTAATTGAATTGCTTAATATATGGGTGTTTCGTAGGGTTTTGTCTGATACACAAGGAACATCAGTGTTTTAGAAGCGTTGGATCCAGGAAACCATGGTGTTGTAGGTGAGAAGAATGACAGAAAATAAGTGAAAAACAGGAACATACAGTATAGCCTAGTACCCTAGCCTGATTTAGGAGGGTGGGAGTGCTCTTAAGTGCATAGATCACACGGTTTGCAGTTGGAAAAATACATGGTTCATGGTTAGTATCAGTACACAAAAGACATTAAAGAGCAAAGCTGTCACAAAGCCCATTACATGGATGCATCCTAACCTTACCATTCCTAGTTTAACCTGATCTAACCAGGGACATTGTTTTCTACCTAACTTTAGGGCTCCACAGCTAAGGGGGCCATGTTTATGCCTTTATACCAAACCCATTAATTGACTTCAGTTAGCCAAACAGTGTGTTGTGTGGAGGAAAAGCATTTGTCCGTGGAAGGGATTGTTTCCAGATGGATAAAGAGTCATTAATGTCATGATTTTGCATATAAATGCCTTTCAAGTTCTTGCACTCTCCCTGATTACTTGCACATTAATCAGCCATTTTTATGCTGAATATATATGTTGGTAAAAATTGAGAGGCGTCAGAAAACACCAGGAACTCCACCCAAAAGTATGTGGTTTTTATTGATTCAATAGCTACATAAAAATCTTGTCGCAAAAAAAAAGAGAAGCTTGCACTGGTACTAATGTGCTGTGCATGTGGCACAGCACCTAAGACTTCGTCCACAATGTGCAGGTTGTTACTGAGCACCTTAAAGGCAGTAGTACATAATGGACTCAGAAAATGATGGAAGTCATTTAAATACTTGAGTTTGTAAATCTGGAGCTCAATAACTTATTCCTAATTCCTTAATTAATGATGGAAATACAAATTAAAATATATGTATATCCTGCTTAAATCACCTTAATTCAACCCATGGTGGTAGTAAATAATATTTTGGATTTGTATATCCCCATGAGGGAGAGTATGCTTGGTACATATCATCATCTGTCTTAATGTAATATCACTCAGTAACTGTAATCCAAGCATCCTGACCTTGCTGGTGCTTCATTATCATTAATTATAATGTTATACTCAGTCTGCCACTTTAGCCTACCTCCTTACAGTCCATCATAGTCAAACACCAGTCCTTAGAAATATTATGTAAATTATTTTTAGCCTACCACTTTAGGAAGACTAAATTGGCTATTTAGAATTACACCGTTTGTTCTTAAGCTTAGTTTGCCACGTACTAGCTCCTGCATTAGGAAGCCTAAATTGGTTACAGTATTTAGAATTACACCGTTTGTTCTTAAACTTAAGTTTAGTCTACCACATTCTAGCCTCCAACATTAGGAAGCCTAAATTGGCTATTGAGAATTACATCATTTGTTCTTGAGTTTAGTCTACCACATTCTAGCTTCCAACATTAGGAAGCCTAAATTGGCTATTTAGAATTACACCTTTCGTTCTTAAGTTTAGTCTACCACATTCTAGCCTCCAACATTAGGAAGCCTAAACTGGCTATTTAGAATTACACCATTTGTTCATAAGTTTAGTCTACCACATTCTAGCCTCCAACATTAGGAAGCATAAATTAGCTATTTAGAATTACACCATTTGTTCTTAAGCTTAGTCTACCACATTCTGGCCACCAACATTAGGAGGCCTAAATTGGCTATTTAGAATAACACCATTTGTTCTTAAGTTCAGTCTACCTCATTCTAGCCTCCAGCATTAGGAAGGCGAAATTGGCAATTTAGAATCACACCATTTGTTCTTAAGTTTAATATGCCGTGTTCTAGCTCCTGCATTAGGAAGCCTAAATTGGTTATTTAGAATTATATACATTGTTTGTTCTTAAGTTGGTGATGTAAGGTCTTCTGATAATTTTTGATGTGGGTCTAAAAAAGTGATTTTCATTTCCATCAGAAAAGCTACCAGTGGGAAACTTGGGTTATGGGGTCCTTGCAGAACAAAAAACTACTGAAAACAGGGATACACAGTAAACTGATCTTCCTAGCTTAACCTAATTTAGGATACCAAGTCCCACCTGACTGGGCCATGGATCCTTCCCCATGCCCATTCAGCCTGACCTTAAAAGTTTGGATTCTCACTGGGATTCCCTCTCTTTGTTACCTATGGAGGAGGATTGTAACAGTTTGACAAAGATGAGCATCATACATCATAATGGTTATTTCTGTATTATTCTTAGTAGTTAGTATGACTTGGACCAGTGATGGATGGTCTCTTGTTTGTCACTTTTTCATAAGTTGTATTTTAACAGAGATCTGTCACATTCACAATTGATCCCTGATCCCCTTTATCTGCTGAGAGCAACCAGATTCGCTGAACAGCAGCACCAGTATGTAGTTACCGTGCCTCACTGTCAGACTTCTCAGTTCCAGAGGTCCTTTATTCCTCACACTGTTGCACTGTGGAACAACCTCCCAGAGGCAATTAGAACTTCAGAAGTTCAAGCGAAGGTGCAATACATCACTATCCTAATACTATTTTCCTTGCATTATAATACATTTCTATCTATTTGTTAAATTATTTTTTTTTTTTTAAGTTGGATCTCCTCTTTCTGTACTTCCCTTTACCTCCTCTTACTTCTATAGTTCCTCATGGGATGGGTAGATATCGTTCTCAGCTAGCACTCTGCTGGTCCCACGTTCGATTCTCCGACCGGCCAGTGAAGAATTAGAGGAATTTATTTCTGGTGATAGAAATTCATTTCTCGTTATAATGTGGTTCGGGTTCCACAGTAAGCTGTGGGTCCCGTTGCTAGGTAACCAATTGGTTCTTAGCCATGTAAAATAAATCTAATCCTTCAGGACAGCCCTAGGAAAGCTGTTAATCAGCTTAGTGGTCTGGTTAAACCAAGGTATACTTCTCCTCTTACTTCTTCCTAACGAACACCATATTCTTTGGACTTCTTCCTAATGAACACCATATTCTTTGGAAGTTTGAACTTCAAGTCAGTGGCCCCTGTGGGCTTGTTCCATATGAATAGGTTTTATCTTCTGAATAATAATTTAATAATATCAACAGCATACGAATATGACCCTTAAGCCATTCACTCAATAGTAGAGGCTATTGGTGTTTGTTTGGGTAGTACCATCATGTGATCATGTCTTACTACATTAGGGTGAAATGTGAACAACCTATGTACTTTATTTATTTTACAATTAAAGAATAATGCATTATTGTACCCAAAACCCCAGAAAAACCACTTACTAATGTCATGAATGTTGGTTTGCTAAATTTCTCTACAGCAAAAACATTAATTATAACATTGATTGAAAGTTATTTATGCAATGAAAAATCAACTTACTTGATAGTGATAGATCAGATGTAAGAATTTTTAAAATAAGATCAGTTATTGATACAAACCCATCAATTTACATATGTTTACAGTAAATCCCCCGTATTCGCAGGGGATGCGTCCCCCCCCCACAAATAGCTAAAATCCGCGAATACTTAAAACCCCTCTAAAAACACTTAGAACTGCCTATCTTGATAGTTTAAACACAAAAAACCCTCTAAAAATGCTTATACCTGAGTATTTTAATAGTTTTATCACAAAAAGTGCATTTATTCATGAAAATTATATGAAAATACAGTAATTAGTGAATATTTCTCAGTAAAAAATACCGCGAATGGGCGAATTTTCCGCGAATGTGTATATATGTTCCACAGAAATCCACGAATAGGTGAGTCCGCAAATAGTTAGACTGTGAATATGGGGGGTTTACTGTAAATTCTGCAGTCAGCAGCTCCCTGCCTGAACATGCAAACAGAAGAACCCTCACCTTCTTATTATAAGAAGTGTGGTGGTAATGAGTTTGTTTTAAATAGTAGATTGTAATTTTAAAAAATCCTTTCTTCTTTAACCAGTCCCCATCAGCTAATATTTTCCCAAATAGTAAAACATCTGGTTTTTATAATGTATTATGAGATGACACATTTGATGTATTTGATGATAATCTCTCGTAGGACACATTTGTCTTCTCAATATTCAGAATTCATTTATGTATGGTAATATATCATAATAGGAGTAGCTCTTGCTCAGCGGGGGGACAGTGAGGTATACCATTTGTCAGTTGTCTTTTTAATTGGCTGCTGTTATTGATAAGAACCTGGACAGCCTGGTCAAGTTCCTTGTGTATGGAGTGCCAAGATGTAGAATGGGAAAGGGTTCTCAGAATGTTTGAAGTTGTGACACTACTCCAGTATCATTCAGGACACGCACTCTGACCATTAATGCAAAGCCCAAAGTTGGTCTCTAATATATGCTGTGGTTGTCATGCGTTTGCTGTTTTGAGAGACAAGGTTGTTGAGGAAAGGGAGTTTTCCATAAATTATTTTCTCACAGGTGTATTGAAGGATATTAATCCTGACAACTGCTATAGATGTAGCTGACAGTGCCAAGGACAGTCGCTGAATAAGCACCTTAAGGTGCTGTATATTTTGAAAAATAAACCTTCCCTTAACATCAAACAGGAGGCATTCCTTCTGCCCATAAGAATTAGAGACTTTCCATGCAAGTGTATTTCCCAAAGCAATATTTCCAACCCAAACCATAACCATCCATCAAGGTTCCCTGTCACTGGAACCATGCCCTCTAAATATCCTGAGCAGCTTACTAGTCAGATGGTCATTGAGGATGTGCTAAATGATCATCAAATATTGCAGTCGAATACAGTATCTAGTTTGAGTGAGATTAGCACCAGCCAATCAACATTGAGCATACAGGGTCAACTATAGCAAGTGCTGGTACCTTCACATTACCAGTTGCTGCCCTGGCATAACTACTGTAAGCCATTGTTAGGTACATTCAAAAACTTATTTTTATATAAGTAACTTACCCAGTAATTACATAGCTATTAGTTTCTTTTAACAGGCAGCTTAAAATTTTGAAACTGCGGTTACGCTAGTTTGTTTTGGGTATGGCGACATGCCCCGCCCACTTTTGGGGGAAGAATAGGTGCAACATAGCAAAGAGCTTCAATTTGTTTCTGCCTGCTGTGGTTGAAGTACTGTGGTTGGCAGCAGCTTAAATTTTGAAATTTATACTTTGCTGGTTGTGTGTTGTTATCTACAATTGGTGAAGCATTTATTTTCGTAGCCTTTCGGCACAATTTAATTAGTGTTAGGCAAATTCTGATCATTGGTTTACGAATTTTTTGCCCATTTTTTTGGACTTGTCTTTGATTTTTTCCATGATGTCTGACACAAGTAGTTCCAGTACTAGGTATTTTTCCATGATGTCTGACACTAGTAGTTCCAGTACTAGGTATTTTTCCATGATGTCTGACACTAGTAGTTCCAGTACTAGGTATTGTATTCCAGTATTAGGTATTGTTTTCAGTGTAGAGGACAAACGTGTTCAGTTGATTTACGACGTGAATGGGATTTAAAGAAGTGGAAAACTTTACATTCACATCTTAAGAAACTGGCTAGAGATAGGAAGAGAAAGGCTATTGCTAGGGAAACTAGTAAAGCCTTAGCAAGTCAGGATTCATCCGCTAAGTTGGTTGCAATTACACCTGTAATTTCTTCTGATCCCGTTCCATCTCCTCCACCTGAGCAATCCTCTCCTTACCTGGCTCTAATGTTTCTGATCCCAACACAGTCGTCAGCCTGGAGTCGAAAATTGACACACGGTTTGAATTAATTGTGAAATCGATTGCTAAATTAGCATCATCACTGAAAGTATTGATGGATAAAAGTGAGTCAGAGCGCCCCGTGGCGCCCAGTGCTAGTGCAGTGGTAGTGGAGGAGGTGGCTGTTGGGCCCGCCAATTCCCCTAGGCCAAGGTCCCTGGCGTACTCCCCAGCACCTGGGAGGTGTCAAACTGGTAGCCTAAGGGAGGTTGGTGGGGTCTGCCCCTGAGCATTCGCCCCCTCGGATCAGTCTGTTGATGAATTCCAGACTGCAACCAAAGGCCGTTGGAAAGGCCTTCAAGTGAGTGCTCATTTTATGTCCTCCAGCTCTGAGGATTTTAGTCCCAGCTGTTCACGGTGCTATGTGGACAAATCACGCCCCCTGAAAAGGCAGGCAGTGGACTTCGCGATCTCTTCACCTGTGCCTTGTAAGAAGGGCAAGGATTCAGCGCACCCCTCTTGCAGTCACTGGGATAGCCCAGATCAATTCTCTTCAGCTATATCAGGTGATGATAGTAGTCTGGTGCCGAGGCACCTCGTGGCACGTAGACATTCTTTGTTACTCAAAGGAACCCCTCCATCAGGAGTTGTGCGTCCAGCACCATCACCTCTCCAATTAGTGCCCAGGCGGCCAGCAGCTAGCGCCCAAGCTCCCATTTGCAGATGAGCGCCCATTGGTGCCCATTCACCACCAAGTTTCGTCTTTGGCTCCCGTTTCTTCAGTGCTTCCTGAGTGCCCGTTGGTGCCTGCTCCATCTTTTCATCGTAGTGTCGTCTCAGACAGTGTTTCTCCTTTGGCTGACCCGATCCAGAGCAAGCTAGATAACATTTTAAATTTGCTTCAGAAAGCACCTCCATCTCAGACGACAGCGGACTTATTATTTTCTCCTGTTTTCCTGTTTCTTCTGAAGAAGTGGTCGTACCGGATCAGGATGTTCCTTCGTCTGCGTACTATGCTTTATTGAGGTTCCTGTTAGCCACTTTTCCAAGCTTCTTTTCGTCAGCGACTCCCTCCTCTCCTGCTTCGACTTTTTTTATGGAAGCTCTCTCAGCTGGTTCTTCGAAGTTACCTAAACTGGTTCTCTCCTCCTCAGCGAAGAAGGCGCTGAGCAAAGTAGAAGGATGGTGTGTGGGAAGAGGGAGCAAGGTAAAGCACTTTTCTGTTTTCTGCCCTCCAAGCTGTCTAGGTCAAGTTATAGATTTTATGCTGCAGGAGAAACTCCTTCCCTGGGAGTCTCTGCCTCCTCTCAGGGAGACTTCTCCAGCCTTATCAACTCGGCTAGGAGGTCAGCTTTCACTTCGGCCAAAATTATGTTTTCGGCTTCGGAACTTGCTCATCTTCTTAAGAATATTTTTAGTGTTCGAAGTAATGAGCTTCTTAGACTGGGCAGTGGGCTCGCTAGTGCGCAAGATTAGAGACTGCTCTTGTTTGCCTCAAGATACCTCTTCGGACCTTTTAGGAGTGCTGTCCTGTATTGACGGACATTCGTGACAGTGCACAGGAGTTGGTTGGTCTTTGCGCCATGGGTGTCCTCAAGAAAAGAGAACTGTGGTGTTCTTTTACATCAAAAGGGGTCACGCCATCTCAGAGGTCGGCTCTTCTCTTCTCCCCCTTGGACAAGATGCATCTTTTTACTCAGGCTACAGTATTAGACATTGCCTCTGACCTGCAGAAAAAGAGCACTCGGGACCTGTTCTCCCAATCTGCGAGATGCCCTAAGGATTCTTCGGCTCTTCCTCTCAGATCTTCAGTTCCTCTGCAGACTACTCCCTTTTGGAGCGCCCGTTCTAGACCGTATACTAGGACAAGAACAAGTACCTGTTTCCCACAGCGTTCCATCAGGAGGTCTTCATTTATATCTTCCACCAAGAAGTGAGGATATAGTCTTCCATACTCAGGTAGGAACACGGCTCCTCTTTTGGGAACAGTGGGAACAGGAAGGAGTGGAATCCTGGATAGTGTCTGTCCTGAAGGAGGGTTACACTATTCTCTTTGTGAACAAACCTCCTCTAGTCCGCAAGCATGTCACATTGACGGTTTACTCTCTAGGCTCAGTGAGATTTGCTGCTCTCTTGCTAGAGGTTGAGTCTCTTGTTCAGAAAGAAGCTACAGAGGTAGTAGAGGACATTCATTCTCCGAGATTCTACAATTGTCTCTTTTTAGTACCCAAGTCATCTGGGGGCTGGAGACCCATTTTGGATGTAAGCGCACTGAATGTCTGTCAAAAAGACAGCCTTCAAGATGGAAACAAACCAGTCAGCTCTAGGATCCATTCGCCAGGGGGAATGGATGGCGTCCATCGATATGCAGGACGCGTACTTTCATGTTCCAGTTCATCCTGCTTCAAGAAAGTACCTCAGGTTTGTGTTTCAGGGCAAAGTGTTCCAATTTCAGGCTCTGTGCTTCGGTCTCTCGACAGCTCCTCAAGTTTTTACCAGGGTATTAGCTCCCCTCGCAAAGTGGCTTTATCTGATGGGGATAAAGATCTCTCTATACCTTGACGACTGGTTACTACATTCCTGCTCAGAAGTTCAGTGTACAGAGGACATTCGCAGAACTCTTCTCCTGGCCCAGGACTTGTGTCTCTTCATCAGTCGGGACAAGTCTCTCCAGACTCCCTCTTAGGAGATTCCTTATTTAGGAATGATGATCAACTCTTGGGATTTTCGGGTTTTCCCAGCCCCGAAGAGAATAGACAAGTGCCTTCAGACAGTAAAAGAGTTTTTGGAACTAGATTCTTGCTCAATGGATGAGTCTTCTGGGTACCCTCTCGTCCATGGAGCAATTTATTTCTCTGGGAAGACTGCACCTGAGACCTCTTCAATTCTTTCTCAGAGCCAGCTGGAACAGGAAGAAGTTCCCAGGCTCATTTGTGTTCCCGATAACTGTGGAAATCAAAGAGGATCTCCATTGGTGGAGTCCAGGAAAAGGCTAACAGAAGGGAAATCTCTTCTCCCTCTGAGCCCCAGCCTAGAGTTCTTTTCAGATGCTTCAAACCTAGGTTGGGGAGCTCTTTTAGGGACAAAAGAAGTGTCAGATACGTGGTCTCAAAAACAGCAAGACTGGCACATCAATGTGAAGGAATTACAGGAGATATTTCTGGGCCTACAGTGCTTTGCCTCAGAAGTGCGCGGAAAGACAATAGCAGTGCATTCGGACAGCATGACTGCACTGGCGTACATCAAGAAACAGTGGGGGGACTCATTCTTTCTCCCTGTACGAAACAGCAAGGGTTCTTCTTCTCTGGTTACACCAGAACAACATGCAAGTGGTAACACACTTTATCCAAGGGAAACTCAGTGTTCTGGCGGACGAATTGAGCCATCAGAAACAGGTCCTTCCCACGGAATGGACATTAGATCCATTGGCTTGTCTGGATCTGTAGAAGCTCTTGGGGAAACCCATGATAGATCTATTCGTGTCCTCCAGGAATCACCGACTTCCTCTCTTCTTCTCACCAGTACCAGGTCCCTTATCATGGGCAACCGATGCAATGTTTCAGGACTGGTCGGGCAAAGATCTTTATGCCTTTACCCCATTCAGTTTGGTGGGACAAGTTCTCAACAAATTCTGGTCTCATCAAAACCTGTCTATGATTTTGATAGCCCCCTTCTGGCCAGTAAAGGAGTGGTTCCCGGATCTGCTGGAACTTCTTGCGGACTCCTTGAGACTGCTGCCACAGAAGCAACAACTTCTGAGGCAACCTCACTTCCGATGATTCCACCAAAACTTGTCTTCTCTGGCCCTAACAGGGTTCAAACTGTTAAGTGACTGCTCTGAAAGAAGGGCTTTTCAAGAGCGGCTGCAGACGTGATTGCTAAGTGCAGAAGACAGTCATCAGATAAAGTCTACCAGGCTAAGTGGTCTTGGTGCAGACGAAATAATGTGTCCTCTTCTAGTACCTCTGTAACAGAAATAGCGGACTTTTTACTGTTCTTACGCCCCACTAAAGGGCTTTCCACCTCTACCATTAAGGGCTACAGAGCAATGCTTAGCTTGGTTTTCCGCCACAAAGGAATGGACTTATTGTCTAACCAAGATTTGTCCAATCTTATTAAGTCCTTTGATACCACGAAGCTTAAAGAAAAACCTTTGCTGTCCTGGAACTTAGACGTAGTACTTAAGTGGCTGACCAGTTCACGTTTTGAGCCCATGCAGTCTGTCTCTTTAAGGGATCTTACCAGAAAGACTTTTTCTGGTCGCCTTGGCCACTGCCAAAAGGTCCAGCGAGATCCATGCTTTGGACAAAAACTGTCAGATTTTCTCAGGGGAATGCAGTTTGCTTCTTTTCCCTAGGATTCTTAGCCAAGAACGAATCGCCATCGAATCCATGGCCTTGTTCTTTTACAATTAAGAGCTTGTCAGAGATAGTAGGCCTGTGTGAAACAGAAAGAGCTCTCTGTCCAGTAAGGGCCCTTAAGTTTTATCTTCACAGAACAAAGGCTATTCGTGGTACTTCAAGGAATCTTTGGTGTTCTGTGAAATATCCCTTTCAGCCTCTGTCTAAAAATGCCCTGGTGTTCTTCCTTAGGGACTTGATGTCAGAAGCTCATTCCACGGTTAGCGAAGGCTCTCACTCCTCATGTAAGGTAAAAGCCCATGAGATAAGAGCTGTTGCTACGTCTTTGGCATTTAAGCACAATTTATCCCTCATGTCGATTGTGCAATCGACATTTTAGAAGTGCAAGTCAGTGTTTGCACCTCATTTAAGGAATATCGAAACTACTTATGATCAGTGCAGTACCTTGTCCGTTTTACACGGCTGGCGTGGTGTTGGGGGAGGAAACGTAGAAAGCACCCTTCCTTAGGGTGTTGAGTTTTTGGGGAGCATGGTTTTTAAGTTTTGGTGGTTGTGACTATAATTGTTCTGGTTACTTTGTGTGGTACTGCGCCCTGGGCAGGGCATCTTGTATTCTTTGCTAGCCATTGGAAATTAGTCCATCGCTGCAAGGCACCCACTGTAATAGTAAGCCCTCAAGGCTTTGTCGCCACGCTTCTGCTGGTCAAGATGAGTGCCAACCAGAGGCAGTATCTACCTGTGGCAGCTCTCTTATCAGGTAAGGTTCAACAACATTGGTTCATTGTTAGCAAATTTCTATTCTCAAACTCATTACTATTAATAATGTTTTGTGGTAGATATGTCCAACCTTCCCACCTCCATTCAGTGTGGGAATCCAGTTACTTAAATAAAAATAATATTTTTATAATAAAATAAGGTTTTATATATACTTACCCAGTAATTACATGATCGGAGCCCGCCCGCCTCCCCTCGCTTGGACATAAGGGCATAAACAAATTGAAGTTCTTTGCTATGTTGTACCTATTCTTCCCCCAAAAGTGGGTGGGGCATGTCGCCGTAACCAAAACAAACTAGCATGACCCACAATTTCAAAATGTTAAGCTGCCGTTTAAAAGAAACCAATAGCTATGTAATTACTGGGTAAGTATATATAAAACCTTATTTTAATATAAAAATTTCATATTTAAAAAGAGTATTTTTTGGAAAGAAAACATTTTTTCAAAAACTACGTTTTAGTTTTGGAATGCTTCGTGAAGTATTTTCTGAGACAGTTTCAAATTTTTTTCGTGACAGTATTACTCCTTAGCTATTCAAGAAACACCTATAAAAGTATAAAAACTATACAACAGTTATTAACTGGTTGAATGGGTGTATATGTGCGAGTATGTTAACTGTCGTATGCATACTCACTTTAAAACCAATATTACTATCATCACTGTCATTGTAATTATCTGTCTCGGTATCATTATTTGATGAAAATGAATAAGCATCATCATCAAAAGCCATTATCTCCAAAATTCACAAAATAAACAAAGATTTATAAAAATCTTCGACTGTTGCTCAACTTCAGGATACAAAAGCCTCCCTGGTCCAGCCCCCCGGGCTGACGGAAGGTTTACCATTTTGCTATTTTTATACCTATGATTAAGAGAAATCTGGCATCTTGTATGTTCGAGAGTGAGCTGAATGGCTGGTGAGACTGTTAACGTCACTCAAACAGAGCTAAGGGAAGGGACTAAATTCACCACAATATTTAAAAATAAAGCATCGATAATGTCGTCGTCCTAGCGCAACATATAAAGCGTCGATTCTTGCGACACGCAGCACCTTGTGGGTTATTAGAAGTAGTATTTTACCCAGACAACTGAGTCTAATTTCTAGACTAGCCCAAGAGATAATTTTTCATCGAGAAACAAAAATGGGTGAAAGAAATTGGATAATGGTGTGGGACACATAGGTAACTGAAAAGTCAAATTCAGAAAACACTGCCATAAAGGCCAAAGGTTCCTAGCAAGTAACCCATAATCTTTCCTGTAGCACACAACATAAGGAGGTTGTGAAGAGCAAAGATGCAGTCATTTAAGAATACTGTATGTTTAAAATAACAAAAGCATTATTAAAGGATATGATTCATAAACTTAATTTAATCCACACCCCTATAGCGGTAACATTGTGTATTACAAAGCAGTACAATATGGTATACATTATGTTATTCAGTGTTCATTTGTGAGTGTTTTAAGAAGTTTATAGAATTTTACACTGATATACTCTTATTTTGTAGGGAGTTCACGTGCTTGCTCTTTGTTTATCTGCTGTCGTAACAAAGTCAGCCAACTGAATGCTATCTCCACTATGCGTGTGTCGTCGTGCTTGGAGTGCTCTTGTCAACACAGACAAAATCATGATTGTCAAGAGGGTTGTCGATTTTCTCACAAGCTTGGCTCCTCTTACAACTCTGATCATCATATTGTTGCTCACTTATTATTCGTATCAGGTGATTAATGTAATGCTTTTGTATATTTAGAGTAATTCTTTGACTTTATTTTTTGTAAAAACAATTTCCATTGATAAAGGTACTTTGCCTTTTGTATGTTGTATGTAAATGTTAGCTCTGATTTTGTGAATAATACTCACGGGTACAATGCTTAGACCTTTAGTAAGCATATTTATAATAGACTTGATCTTTTACAAAATACGGTTCATTGCTGTAATGTTATGACCATTTGCTGATGCTCTTACTTTTTTGTGTATGTACAGTACTAGTCATTGTAACATATTGTAGGTACAGTAGTGTGTAGTTCCAGCATTTCTTCTCTTGTTATACAGTATTGAATATGTATGTAAACATGTAGAGCATATGACTGAAATTGTCATGCTACTGTAAATGATTTCCCTTTTGAATACAGTACAGTATTGTTTTCAGTTGTACAGTCGAGTATGCATCTATAAAATGATTTTGTTAAGAGTTTGCCCATGTATTGAATGCTTAGATATTTTATTTGCGATAGAAAATAATTATTGTATTGCCATAAAAGTTTTTGTGACTTTTTTTCTAGCTTACAGAATATATTTTATATTTTTGTCTACAGCTTTTGGAAGCTAGCGGTGTGAACACACTAGTTGTATACTTCTTCAGCATTGAGATTTTTGGAAATTGGCTGCTATTTTTCTGCACCAAGAACTACATCGATAAATCTTCAGGAAATAGGTAGTAGCATATGCATTTTTTAGGATGTGTACATATTTTCGCTTACATTTAAATTTTTGTTTCTTGTGTTTTGATTGGCTGCCTTTTTTTTTTATGTACAATTTTCTGATTCTTTTAAAGAAGTAACAATATGTTCTCATTCAAATAATGTGGGGAGTTGGGAGATTCATCTGTATCATGTAATAGAAGTGAAGTGGTCTTAGAAATGGTTGGCTGCAGCATTTGCCATGTCCATACAATAGATAGAATTCTTATTTTTCTGAAGGTAAATGCCAGAAATAACAATCGTGAGTTGCTCTGACAGGTAAATCCTTCCTGCTTCCATGGGGTAGCCCTCCATCTTATCTGTCATTATCATCATTTTCTGTTCAGCTTGCTGAGTGAGTGATGGTAAACTTAAGTGCACCCTTTACATCTCAGGAAGTTGATATAATGGAACTAAGAGTGCCTGTGTCATTTTTGAATTTCAAAATTCGTTTCTGTCATATGGATCCCTCATGCTGTTTCCATGATTAACTGTACATTGATAAGTGAAAAAAAAAAAAATTGTATTGGGTATGTAACAGTGAGGCTTTTGCCATAATCTAAATGGTCCATCTTATTTAACCTATAATGCCTTAATAATCAGTGGTAGGCATAATGTATCAGTAAATTTTAATATACTGTATATGCTTAATTATTACATAACTGAGGCTTTTTAATTAGTATTATGTATGTCATTACAATTATTCTGTTTAGTTTTGTATAAAAAATTGTTAGCATTTAAAATAATGAGGATGAATCACAGTTTTTGCTCTTAAGAGAAATATGGGTGATATTTAAAAATAGGATTAAAAGTGAACATGTCAGGAATCATAAAAATGAGTGTAATGAAACATAAAATAGAGTACAGGGGTGGAAACCTGTAATATAAGAATTACAAAAGGCATCACAAGAACTGTGTTGCAACATTTTGGATGGGATGTATAAAGAGACATTTGACAAGATGTTGGAATGATAAGAAGGGAGCCTTGAAATTCTTGGAGAGGACATGAAGGGAACAGGATATAAGGGCATATTGGGGGAACAGGGAGGAGGCTAAGGCTAGGGCAAAGGGGAAGATTTGAGAGAATGCAAATCAGAATTCTAACACATGAGGGGGGGGAAAAATGCGTAGAGTAGAAGAGTGGTGGAAAGATTTAACAGATTGGAAAGTAGCAAAGTGTATGAAATGAAAATGAAGAAATTAAAAGTCAAAAGGAAGGAATATTGGAGTGATAAAGGCAGTAACTTGAGAATGTACTAAATGAATAGAATTAATTTGTCAGCTGAGAAATAATTTTCCCAGTTTTTAGACAGTTAACTTTTACTACATGTAGATGCTGTATACAGCCTAGCATATGGTGTTTGAAACCTTGTGCTCCTAACGGTTTGGTGATTTTCCTGCCACACAGACTGATTAGAATGCTGTTTTTATTTTTTGTATCTTATCGATGTAGTGTGATTTCGCTAACCTCAGGAATAAAGGTTTGCCCATCACTTATATGGTATATCCTTTTGCCATGGAATTTGCAGTCCTCTACTAGGCACTCCTTTGCTTTGTAGCTCAGTGTTTTTGTATCCCAAGAAGAAATTTGGCAGTGACTAATGCTTTGTTTTTTCTTGGGAGCCACCCATTGTTAGAAAAATAGCTTGCTGTTGAAAAAATTCCACATTTAAAAGCATAGTATAAAATCTTTGCTTTCATTTCATTTCTCCAATAATGCACTTATTTAGAGCCTTCAAGGAACAGTTCTATTGAAGGTGAAAGATTGGTTTTCCTAACTTTAACTAGATTTGGGGTTTAATTATAATTTACATGCATGTACAGTACTATTCTAATGTACATAATTTAATCTTTTTTTCCATGGCTAAGTTTAAGGTAATTGACTATAGCTGAATGCAGCAGATATGGTCTTTGAAAATTGAGAGCTGGCACTAGAATGTTTAATTAGGCTAAATTTTTTATTTTATTCCTGAAAGCTTTGCCTGTTCTTTTTTGTTTCCCACAGAGAGGTTCTCTGTTCCTTCCTAAACTTCTGTTGATGAGCTCAAGTACTTCAGAATTTGATTCCCAAAGACCCCCTCAACTGTTTCTCTTGAGTTGTTTTTCACGTTGCAGGTGGGAGAGATATCTTCTGAACTCTGCACAATGATCAGGTCAGTTTTTTATATCAAACTTCGAGAAAGTTACCCAACGCTTCCAAGACTTACAGTTGGTTGACTGTTTTCACCTTGTTACCCTATACCTCAAAATGATGACAGAGCATCAGAGGCCAAATTGGACCTTATGTATATGAGATTCACAGCCCTATCTCCCTTGTGCTCTTGACATGGTTTAGTTTCTTATGTTGCTATTCTCTGCTGGGTTTAATTTTGAGACAGCTCTGTTGAGTTAGACCCTTGAGACTCTGCCTCTCTCCCTTTGGATTTGATAACTTCCTCAGTCTATTAACAGCTTCTGAGCCTCACACCTAAGTCCTCACCATGCAACATTAAATAGTGAGAATCCTAGTTTTATGGATGTCATGGATGACAATCTCTGTTTTAGATCCCCAATGATTCACATTGTTTTCTTCCCTTTATAGATACTGTTGCAGACTAATCCTCACTAATCCTCTGAGTCACGGGACAAGTGATGACGTGCCATGAGGTTCATTTTATTGATAGTTACAATTACAGTACATTTTCTGTTACTGGCAACATTGACCCTTTGGAAGATGGCTGCTCATTTTCTGACTTCTAAGGGAAGGGGATAATTGGGGGTCTTTGAGTATTGTAGTTTTAGTTGTAAAATCAGTTAACACAGAATAGCTCCTTGTCAAAATCTTGATCTCTTTCAAGTTTTGTTTGTCAGATCAGTATAGTTGTTGCGGTCCATGTCATGCAGTCAGCTTTAATGCAAGAATAATACAACCTGGAGGCAGTTTCAGGCACTGCCATAGACCTCTGCATTTGAAGTTTTGTTGTCTAAGAAGACTCAGACAGCTGGATGACTGATAGACACTTGAACACTCAGTTATATGAACTTTGTTTTTAAAATTCTTGTCAGAATGGAGACAATGTTGGCAGAACCATATTTCACAAGGCTTTTGCACTTACATCTACTGTACATATATATCCTCCCAAAAATCCCTTTTCTGAGTATTTTTCATTCAGTTTTGTGAATCCATTTCTACCTTTCTGCAGATCCCTAAGACATCAGCATATTATGACCCAGTTATAGGGTGTTTTCACTCTCTAGGAAGTTTACTGCAAAGACTCCTTAATGTTAAGATAGCTGATAGGGACCCCAGTCTTTGCCTCCTGTTTGGGTGTCCGCTTATAGAGGTCATATAAATCACACCTCTGTTCTTGAGAAGTGACAGTCTATTTGAAGAGGAGGATTGACAAGGATTCTTGGAGGACTCATACATCATAAATAGTGCAAATGTATTTAGATCAGTGGATATCCACTGCCTAGAGAAGGAGTCTTATTCAGTCAGTGATGACAGGTGTTGCTAGATCATGTTGCCTTTAATTCTAGTTTCCAATACCAGTACGTCACACACACACCCTTCAGATCCTAAAAGAACTGAAAGGCTGAAAGAGATACAGTGCTTGGCTGTATAACATAAATTTCAAATCTTTCGTTATTCACAGAGAAATGTGAGATCTGGGGAGAAATGTCTGCCCAGATCTCATGCATGTCATTCCATTTTCATTTTGCTGAGGTCCCCATCCCTCAGATGTGATAAGAAAGGTTTTTTGGGTGAACATTGAGTAATCTCTACAGGCCATCCATCAGTCCCTGTCTTTTTGCCATTTACTCCTTCAGTTCTCCACTGGACAGAACCCAGTAAGTCTGCTCATTTCTTATTTTTTAGTGTTAAATAACCTGGACAGACTCCTTCAACAAGGATCACCAAATGGTCTCCCCATTCCTTATGGCAGGGTTTAGTGCTTTTAGGCCTAGTGTAAAATTGTCCTGCTTACCAGTACTGAACAAAATCTGCTTGTTATAGCTCTATTTAACAGACACAGCAAGCTGGAAGGTGAACACATTGTCTCCTTAGAATAGCATGGAAGCTTACACCTTTCATCAATTTGGTGTCCCAGGAATCTTGGACATTTTCCATTGTTTCAGTTATCCTCAGTGGAATGGTAGTTAGGTCACACACCCCCACTGATACAACTTCTCACTGTAATACAATGACAGTGCCATCTGCCCATTTAGGTCCAAAAGACTACAATTTCTTGCTTGATTTTAAAAGAGAAAAGTTTTTCTAAAACATTTACCATGTGTCTCTTCATGTTTTGTAAAACATTCATGTAAGTTGCTATACATCAAGAACAGTTTTATGGTAACTGTTGTTCTTGAAACATATTGCCCTGAAACTCTTCCACTTCCATTCGATTTCTTCTTTGACCTTTGAAAAGACGCATGAGTATGTGTCTGCTTTTAAGACCAGATGGCTCTGCCTCAGGTTTTACTACCTGAGTGTCCATTGATCAGCTTCCTCTGGAGAACTTGAATATATTCAAGTCTTTAATTTTTCTAACCATCCTGTCTGTCAGTGTATCAGAGCTTTGTAGATTTTGAGCTGAAGTCACCAGTGGCCTTAAACTGACAAGTAATTAGCATTTCTTGTTGTTGCAAAGCTTTGGCTCTGCAGATGATTCTTTGAATCCCTTCTCCATCTCTTTTCTATCAGACTCAGCAGGCTCTGATGGAATGGAATGTGTTACTGTGTGCCCTGTCAATACTTGGAAAAAGATTACACCCCTGAAGCTAACTTTGAGCATTCCACTTCCAGGCTACAACCCACATGGTAGGTGCCTTGTACCCTACCTCTTGCTTCTTTAGATAAGCCATTTTTTCATCCGGTTGGAACACTGCTATGCTTAACCTAAAGTTCTCTAAGATAGGTATTTAGTTATGCAGACTCTTATCTTTATATTTTTTTCGGATAGTCAGCCAGCCCCTTTTTAACATTACTGCAAGCTCCTATATTGTGTGCATCAAGATAGTAACCTTATTATATGAATCAGACTTGTAACATTCTGTGTCACTGTGCAGGTTAGAGTGTTGATATCAATTTCATTTGTCACCTAGCCTAAGTAGCTATTCAGCTGTCTTTAGGTACTGGGTTATTTTATGAGAATGCTTGAAAAATAATGTCTAGGTCTCCCTCCCTACCCTCCAGTTTGGCACTAACATTTTCCTTGAGCAATCCTCATACTGGTGGGAGCAGGAGATAAAAACATGAAAGGTCAACTGTACTGATGGGAATCCCTATCACTGCTTGGTAAATGCACTCTTTTAATTGATGGCTGGTATATGGTCATACAATTCAAGCCAAAGTGTAAGCTTCTGAGGCAAAGGTTTCTATGTATGGAACAGGATTTGGATTTGAAAATATTCATTTTTCACATCAAACCCATTGCTTGTAACAGCCCACTGGCACATAAGTTCCAGAAGAGAAAAGGATAGCAGACAGGTGTTTGTGTGCACATACAGCCTGTGATCCCTTTCAGCTCAGCTATCTCTTTGTCACTTTTTGTCACGTGTATGTGCTATCAAGTGCACTACTCACATTTGCCCCTGACATCTTGGTTGTTTGAATTGGCTACTCAGAGAATTCCTTTGCTTTACTTATTTGATAACTGTTTAGTGCAGTTACATCTTGCACATAGATATTTGTGTTATTTTAGTTCTCTAGTGATTTTTGGTTGTACTTAATAGGAGATTTGTGCTATAGCAATTGCTCCTCTGTTGACAAACTTCAGTTCTGTCCTTTTAGTTCTGATGAAGAAGAGCTGCTTATTCTTCAACTAGGTTTAGGTTGTTCTTCTGTTTATGTTTTATATTCAGGTATTATGTATATTTTCTCTAGCTAGGATTTTTGGGCTTTGGGACGGATAATAGTTCAAGATCACTAGGATGACAAGACTGTTTATGTCTAGTTAGTACCTGCTTGGTTTTTAGCTAACTTAAATCTGTTAGCTTATTTTGTCCAGCTTGTTTTTGTAGTACCGTTTGGGTAGTAAACCAGTACTTCTCTCCATTATGCCTTTACCTTGTCTTGACTCCATCTTTGTTTTTCTAGCAACCCTTCTTGAATTTTTTAACTGGTTATTTTGTGATTTTTCTATTTAGTAATTTTGAAATGTCCTTCTTATTGAATTACTGGCCACAGGTCATGTTTATATTCTTTGGGGACTTGTTGCCTTATTTATTCAGCAGTACTTTAAATAAAACTTTCTTGTAGCTTTGTTAAGGAAGACTTCTGATTGGTAATTTTGTAAATTTCAGGGTGTCCTGTGATTTATGTCTGCTATTGGTCACTTTTGTATGTTATCCCTTTTATATATATTTTTGTTGCAAGTATCATTTTTGTAGAATACCACACCAGAAATCCATTGCTTTACCATGTAAGCTGCACAGTATTTCTTGTCTAACTGCAAATTTTCCAGTACCACCCTTTTCCCTTTGTAAGTCTACACATATGGGATCCAAGAAGAGAGGGAGGCACATACATGCAAAGAGAATGATATTTCATAGGGAGCTAAGTAAATATCCTTGTTATGAATGAAGATAAGTTAATAGAGACTGCCATAGCAAAGTTGGAAGAGGCCTCTTGAGTCTATGAAATACTGTATATAGTTCAGAGGTGCTTCCAAGGCTGAGGAAGTGGTCTTGACCTCAAGACAGATCAAACCAAGTCTGAGTACACCTTCCTTTATTTTTGTTTTTTGACTCGACAGTCACCAGTGCCACAGCTGAGATGATCGCTGATATTAGGGAATAAATGAGGGGGACAGGCTCCATTATGAACTATGGTAGACTGATGGTGTACCCTCAACTGTTTTCAGTCCCAGACGGAGTCTTCGTAGATTTTACCAAATCTCCAGATGCTTCAGAGCCACGATGCCTGCCATCAGGAATCAAAGCTCTGATGAAGGATACTTCAGCCTGATTGTTCCCTACCTCCCCAGAAACCTAGACCTTATCAGAGATTGACACCTTAAAGCATTTCCTAATGAAATTTCTCTCTAATGCCAACTGGCAAGAGTAAGTCCTCTGTGTGTACTGTATATGGTATACTGTACAGTAATTCTGTCGGATGAGGTAAGTTATTGGAGGAAGTCTTAAAGCTTAGGAGACTTGTTTTATTCTTTCAACAGAGATTTGGTTTTCATTTTCCATATGGTTCTGTATACATTTGGTGGACATTTTGTTTATGAAGAGAGGCACAGCAGTAAAGCAGTTTTCATCTGGTAATTGCATGTAGAAATGTGTAATTACTGCTTGAATTTTTTGTTTTAATTTTTGCAGAGTATTCCATCAATCATGAATGCCATCATCTTTCTGTACACCAACTAATTCACGTTTTGATATGATGGACTTTGGCACTCTTAGGCAGGTTTCAGCCTCGGATTGTAAGGAGTTGAAGGTCACTGATTTTATGGACTAACCAGTATCCAGAAGGCCTGATTGGGGAGAAGCTGGACTGTAGGGTTGCAGTAACCAGGTCTGCCCCGGAGCAAGAACTTGTGCTGGTACCGTGTTAGCTTAATCTAGGTTGTCTGACTTGTCTCTCTAAGCCAGGAGCAGGCAACAAAGGATGACTGGAACTCCTAGAAGATTGTATTCCTTTACATCATCAGAATTCCCTCTGGCACATGTCAGTCTCCCTTTTGGCTAGGGGAACCATCCACTCTGGTAACAAGACTCCAGGTAAGGGGAGAAGAGGAAGTTGGATTCCTGCTTCTTCATGGACACCTTTTTTTCCAAGTGAGGATACTGTTCTCTAGAGATCTGGAGGTTTTTGGAACAGCTAAGAGCCTTTCGATTAGTCATGTAGTTGACCATGGTAGGATACCAGCTCCCTTTTCAGGAGTTGGACCCACACTGTCTTTGCAGCCAGTCAAGTTCAGGTCCTATAAGAAGATATCAGAAAAGGATCTAGCCTTAGGTGACAAGGTAAGGTCATTGCTGGAGAAGCAGACCGCAGGAGAGGTGACAGACAACTCTCCAAGGTTCTTCAGTCACCTCTTGTTGTCTCCAAGATTACGGGAAAGTACCACCCATTAAAAACAAATAACTCCAGAAGATCCTCCTCAGGATGGAGATGGAATATGTGTATCGTTTTGTCCAAAAAGGGACTTCATCACATCAGTAGACTTGAGTGATGTGTATTTCCACATTCCTGCTCACCCCTTGCTTATACTGTAATTTGGAAGTTCCTTCTCTGAACTCCACTTTTTTTACATTTAATTGCTCATACTATACATAAAAAATAACTAGCTGACTGCTGAGCTGCAGGAAATCCTAGTGCATGTGCACACTTATCTTATGTGCCTGCCTATCTACTGCCATTTTCTGTACATCAAACTGAAGTGTCTGTGGCAGTTCATCTACCATGAATATTAGCCATTATAAAAAAATGGGCTTTATGAACAGATCTTTAAAAAATATATGTTCTATAATACAATACTACTGTATTCAGTTTATCCCCCTCCCAGTTCCTCTGATTGGCATTTCAAGTATGATGGATTTTACTCACTTGTGTGTTGGATGGCATTTGAGACAGATGATTAATTGAAACATAGGACATGGGCAGAGCCACAGAGAAATTTAAATGAGAGAGTAACTTGAATTTTTTTTTTTTTTTTTTTTTTTGATAGGAGGAAGTCAGTACTCATTATATTCTGCCTTTGTATATTACTAATTTGCATTTTACAAATAAATCTTAAAGTAATAACATCATACGGTCAACACATCACCAGGTCTTACACTTCACCTGTCTCCAACTATGATTAAGACTTTCGAGTAAATTATTCATTGTTCTTAGTAGCCAACACTGTACAGATTAATAAACATGAAAAATATGAACTAATTTTGATGACTAAGAGAATTTACTAAAGTGTGACTGTTAATTAAAGTGTGACTGTTAATGGGTTTAAGGTAAAGGGTGCAGCATGGATAACACAGCCTACCCCATCAGATTTGCTGAGTCTTGCTCTCACTTATCTATTTTGTATAGTAATTACAAAGGTATTTATGAGAGAATAATAATATTTATGACAGAATAATAATTTTGGGCACAGCTGAGAGCAGAAATACAAGAAAAATGGAAAAATAATGAATTTTAGTTAGCTGTATGTTGAATTTCAACACATTGTGGCAATAAAAGACTTGCCTCTGAGAAAATACCAATAACAGGGGTGGAATAAATTTGTTCAGGGAATGAGGTAGCTGAATGTAAATTTATTGTGTAGCAACACATGGTACATTTTCATGCCCAGACAAAAGCAGCAGATAAATACACATGCACCTGCAAATAGTTTTACATTTTTTGATTATTGCATTCTTATGTGTATCGTTGCATTTCTGCAGAATATTTACGGTATATTGATGCTATGTGCAATACTGCTTGCTTTATTAAAATATTCAATTTTCTCATCAGAAATGCAGTGAAGCATACATTCATCTTAAATAAAGTCTTTGAAAAAAGTCCTATCACATTATTAAAACAATTAGCCTCTTTCCAAACATATAAGTATGATGTTGTATTCAGCTTGTTGATAAAACTTTATTGTGAGAGAGAGAGAGAGAGAGAGAGAGAGAGAGAGAGAGAGAGAGAGAGAGAGAGAGAGAGAGAAATACTAGGTGTTCGGTATGTTATAACGATAGGGACATATGAGATCACTTGACAAATGCTTATACACACATCCATGCAAAGTTTTATTTTTTATTATATGCACTTATCTATAATTGCCTTTATTTGTTCTTTAATGAAAGGGAGCATAATTCAGTTAAGGCTAACATATTTTAATTTTTAGCATCTTTGCCTCCCTTTTGAAGAATGGTTTACTCCCTTTGCATATTAGGATGTATTTCATAATTTGGAGCTGTCCTTGCATTTTGTGCAGTCTGCCCAACGAACTCTCATATTAGGTGAGCGTAGATCAAAAGAAAGAAAGTTATCATTAGTCTTATATGGCTCTTGTTTAATTTTTAGATTTTAAGTTTGCAAACATGGAGGAGTATGCATATGCTTGAAATTTAGGAGGTGACAAAGAGGAGGTTAATTATATTGGTGGCTAATAATTATTGATTTTGTTTAGGAATACCTATTGTAACTTTCTGCTTTGTTTTTACATGTAGAGGTTATTTTATCTTCAACTTTTGTGCCATACATACTGTATATATACTGCCAGTTTGAATTTCTTTTTTGCATATTTGTGTCTTTTTAAAATACAGTTATATCTTTTTAACTTTAGGTGCCAATCTTTTTGTATAATATAGCTATAAAAATTACAGTTTTGCTTGGAGTACTGTACAGAAACTTCTTATGGCAAGTGATTTTATCTACATAACTTTCTCTTTCAGTGAACTAGCTCCTGGCTTATCACACGATGACTGCAAACAGTTGCGATACTGCCCAACTTGTAAAATATTCAAACCTGAACGCAGTCATCACTGCTCTCTGTGCGATCGGTGTATTCATCAGAGAGATCACCATTGTTTTTTTCTTGGAACCTGTGTTGGTGGCTACAACCTGTGCTACTTTATAATATTTTGTTTCTATGCATGTGTTGGGTAAGTGCTTTATTTGTGTAAGTTAAATTCTTTATCATAAATGAGTTTAAATTGATTCTTGAAATATGAAGTCCTGTTTTTAAGTTCAGAGTGCTGTTTGGTGTAGCAACAGACCTTTTTGGGGTACATTTGAATGTAAATGGAGGGTAGTCAGTAATATGGCAGCAGCTTCATTGGGAGAACACAACCCAAGGTAGTTGCAGAAATTTCTCTTAATCATAACTTGTGGATCACAGTGCTCAAGAGTTTCTAAGTTTGCAGGAAAGTTATTTCAGGTTTTGGGAGCTGATTTTTTTTTTTTTTTAAAAACATAGGTTACTTAGTTATGGTTTATCACTGCCACAGTAGCATTAAAGCTTTTTAAAAAGTCTGAAACCCTGTAGATGGTAAGATTTTCAAACTAAACTAATTACTTTTGTGGTATGCTTTTTATATATATATACAGTGTTATTCTTTCTTTTAGTTGAGGATTTAAATTATAATCATAATATCTTTCCAGGTGTATTTATGCTGCAACATTATTACACAACTATTACTCTGGAACCTACTTAAGAACCTTTTGGTCGTCTGAATTTTTGTATTATTTCTACCCTGTCACCCTCGTCATGTGGCTGTGTGGAAAGGTATGTCAATAGGAAGTACATAAGTATATTCATGCACTGTGGACAACCAAGAAATCTGTTTAGTGTACAAACCTTTTATTTTCCATTTGCCATAGTGCCTGATACAGTTCACTATTAGCTGAAAATTTAGTCACCATTAGGCAAGATGACTCATGGGCATTCCTCTATGGTGCAGATTGTTCATTAGAGTAAGACCTGCACTTTGCTGACACAGCTTATTTGATGTGGACTTGTCTTAGCTCTAAAGATGTACCCTACATCTTTATAGTGTTATGCTTTATCTGGATAAAGATGGAGCAGCAATTAAGTTCATACTTTAGTGTTAGGATATGAGAGGTTATTCAGAAAGGATGTTGTATCACGAGTTCAGTTTGTGATAAAATATAACAAGAGAGGGAAGGCTTAGTATTTTCATAAGAAATTCTGCCATATTTGTGTGTCAAGATGTTTTTGGCATTAAGTCAGTGAACCCATCATCTGTAAATTGCTTTGGCTTACCAGGTAATGGAGAAACAGATCCACGGTTATGTATATCTCCATATATTTAAAGGTAGATCTGTATAGATAGCTTTCAGGAATCTGTTCGATCCCCTGTTTCAAAGGGGAATCAAACAGATTTCCGAAAGCTGTCTGTACAGATCTATTTTTAAATATATGTACATATACATAACTGTGGATTTGTTTCTCCACTTGAAGACTCATGCTACTATGAGTATTTTTTAATTACAGGTAATTCAATGCTAGGAACTATGTTGGTTAAATTCATATTACCCAATCTATGTATTTATGTGTTACTATTTACCTTTCCAAGCAAGTAATGTTGTGGTTATGCATATAGCATGTTGGAATCCTCATTCCACAGTGTGATAAAATATAACAAGAAGGGAAGGCTCGGGACAGTGGATTACTGTAGGGTCATCTGGTTTGTTGAGGTCACTTTGGAAGTAACCTGTACTTCCCTGGATATTTTTTTCATTAAGTATTCTTAATCAACAAATCTTTAGGTAGATTTATGTCTTGTTATGTGTTTTAATAAAAGATATTCAATTGCAGTTTACTCAGATCCTAATTATGTAAACATGGACTAATGTAAATGTATATTAAAAGTGTGATCTCGGATGGAACGATGATTTATTTATGTTGTCTCTTACAAACAATAGCTAAATATTGAAATGGGGAAAATTTTTATTGACACCTTGTTAATAAATACTGTTAAAAAATTATTTAATGAATTGTAGAGAGAAAGCATTACAAACCAGTATATGCTGATTTTATGGCTTAAGAAACATGGTTGAGATGGAAAGTAAAACTGTGGCACAGTGTGGACATACAGTACTGTATTGGTAAGAGGAACAGAGGGGAACAAACCTTAGTTTTAATTGAATATAGTACTAACTTTTGCAACTCAGTTAAATGAACTGTGTAAGAAGGAATAAATAACATTTAACTTCTACCATGGAATAATACAGCATGTATAATTTGAATGCAGTAGCAACTTATCCTAGGCAAAACACAGGGGTGCAGTATGAGGAAATAACACCAGAAAACTATGCTAAGATGAACCTGATCCATACATGGATGATGAACAGTGTATAAATGTGAAATGTAATTGAAATGTGTATACCTTGACTGTATATAAAGTTGAAAACAGTCAGAATAAATTAACCATGACAATAAAATTAAATGTGCAAGACATTTTTCTTTAGCTTGAAGAATCACTTTTTTGCAGAGTTTTTGCCTTAGTTTGAGTGCAGTATTGCTAAATTAATTAATAAAATTATATATAAACACTTAAGTGAAGAACTTTACATTTAGTGCCTCTTAGGGGTACCTTCTTAAACTACTCTCAGATTGCTAAGTCATGAGTAAATAATAACATAAGTATTAGTGATTAGGGGACTGGGGTGCAGGAGACAGCTCACATTTAATACATGGCATGTCAGCATTAATGAAGTACATACTTTGGGCACTTATAAAGGGGAAAAAAAAAAAAAAGATATGACCATATAATGGTAAGATTCAATAACAGAGTTTAATGAGAAGATTACATTATGAATAAGGAAGTGGTGGAAAGATGTGATATCCATAGGCTGGAAAATAGACAGAGATCTCTAAGCTTGTGATGGTATGAAGGTGATGAGAAGGGATGAGGAACAGTTAGAATAACTGTAGTTGGGGGAGTAGCAGGGCCTAGACTAGGGAATGGAGGAAAACTTAGATTACTGATGTATAAACATGTATGATGGTGGCATCCCAGGGGATACTTGCAGATTGTAAGTAGAGTTTGGCATTTTCACACCCAAAGGTGTTAGAAGGGTCTTGGTGAAGAATGTGAAGAGGATGAAATCATGTTGTAATGTTATTAATGTTATTTGGGTAACTTAAGGTACCAGATTGTGCAACTGGTGTTGGGAAGGCAGTAGGAAAATGAAGGACAACATTCCAAGTGAAGTGGTAAGAATAAACAGTGCAAAAGTCTACAGTACAGCTGTCACATGAGAACTCACAAAGAAAAGGGAGTTTCTGAAAGGATGGAAATACAAAATTCAGAAATTCAATGCTTGAGTAAATTAACAAGATCATATTACAAATGAGAAAGTTGATTCGATGTTGGTGTCCACTAGCTGGAAAACAGACTGAGGTGGTTTAGGCATGTAAAGAATACAGGAACAGAGTAGTCAGAATGTACATATATGAAAAAGCAGCACAACAGAGTGGGAAGGCCAAGAGTCATAAGGAATTGAACTTGATGGGAACTCAGGCAGAAGCTGAGTGAATTATAAGAGTTTGAACCTTATATAATCCTGTGAAGGGACTATCTGACATGAAAACTTACTGTATTAATGATGACTGTTATGGAGTATCATGACAAATGTAGGCAGTATTATGAGAGATGGGCTTTTTCGAGTTGTAGTTCCACAAGTATTAGTTTGTACTCTTACCAGTAGAGTTGACTTTCTTGTAATGTTGAGTGGCATTTCATGTCATAATTATAGAGTATTAAGTCAATTTTGTCTTACAGGCACAATTAGCTGAGGTTGGATGGGTAACATTGTTGTATGTGTCATCAGCTACAGTGGTCTTCACAGGCTTTTGTGTGGTGCAACAATTACTATATGTCTTCAGAGGCCAAACTGCATATGAGTACAATAAGGTAAGGTGATGCGATGAACGTTTGTAAAGGAGCCGGGAGGATATGTACATACTGTAGAATATTTGATTTTTTGGTATTGCAGACATTTTTGGCAGCATTTAGACTGTGTTTGTTCCTTAGAAATTTTTGGGTTTCACTGAGGTTATATAAATTTTTAAAATATTATGGACTTTGTTTGTAAGCTGCGATACTTATAGGATTGTACGTATTAATCTTTGCTTGAAAACACGTAGGATGTTAACATTTTTGTAAATTTAGCCAAGTGGCTTATCTCATGGTTGACAGTGAAATATCTTAACTCGTAATTGCCATCATTGTATTAAGCCTTCACTTGCCAGAAGTAGGAAGTGTGTATGTTATAAAAATGGGAAGAATAGCTTCAATGTTTTACAGATTTGAAAACCTGCTGAACAGTTACTTTTGAAGCATGAGCAATCATTTTTCTTTTAAATGAAAGTTAATCTGATTGTCTTCAAGATGATAACCAGTAATGTAAAGGTCCCTGCATTTAAGAACCCAGTGAAATGTAAGTAATTTTCTTTTAAGATGGTAACCAGTAGCATCAGGAGCCAAGCATTTAACTTGCCCTTCCCCTCCCAGCCAAAACATCCCCCCTTTTTTTCAAATGAAAAAAAAAAAAAAAATTGTAATTTTGTAACCCTAAAAGCTAGAGATATCAATTTTGTTTTAAATGAAAACTGAACCAGTTCCTTTGAGAAGGTAACTGATATTATCAGGGGCCAAACATTTAACTCTTATGCCTGCCAAACCCCTCAAATTTTTTTAAATAAAAAAACTGCTTTTTTGTTATATGTAAAGGTAGAGAGATAGTTTTTGTATAAGTAACAGCCAAGTCAGTTTTCATCAAGAAGGTAACCAGAACATAAGGAGCCCTACTGCTCAGAACTGCCCCCCCCCTCCTTTCAATGTAAAATTCTAAAAATTTAGTGTAGTTTTGTGATTTTTAAAGTTTAGAGAAATAAATTTTATTTAAACAAAAGCCTCTATTCTTTTTTAATGGTAACCAGTAAAATCAGGGGTCAAGCCTTTAACCCCCTCCCAACCCAAAAAGACCTTTTATCTTTCAAATTAATACAGAATTGTCTGTAGTTTTGTCATTTTTATAGTTAAGGGTATTGAATTGTGTTACTGGCTGTAACCAGTAACATTAGAGGCTACACCCTTAACCCTTCTCACATGTCAAAAACCCTGTCTTCGTTCCAGAAAATGCAACAGATTGCCTGTAGTTGGAGTGACAAATTATATTGTAAATAGTAGCTGTGCTATTTTCTTTTGAAGATGGTTACCAGTCACACAATTGGTCAGGTCATTATAATCTTCTCCTCCCCTTCCCAGCCAGAAACTCCTTCACCCTCTTTCAGGAAGATGTAAAATTGCCTAGCTTATTGTATTGTAATTTTTAGCTACAGCAATAAATTGTTTTAGACAAAACCTCAGCATCAGTAAAATCAGTATCATGCCAATAAAATATAAGTCATGAATTTGTTTTCAATCATGAGTGTTGGTATAGCTATTAAACCTTTTACACATTATTTTAAAGCCCCTAATGATGGTACTTAACCAAAACGCCCAGAGATGATCTAGCTTAGTCTTTGAATAAGAGGTTTTTTGGAGGTATCAGCAGCATCTACAGCCACCCCTTGGAGGCCCTCTGCCCCCTCACCTTCTTTGTAGAAAGTCAGCCACCCCTTGGAGGCCCTCTCCCCTCACCTTTTTTGTAGAAAGTGAGTAAGATTTGTTGTGTGGTGTCACGGTACTCCTCCACTTGGAGCCTCTGTTTGGGTCATAACTTACTTCTTTATTTTCCTGATGGAGGTCAAGCAGGTGGTACTCTCCAAGGCATTCCTTCAGCATTATGTAGATACATATAGGAATCCTTGAAATAGTTCAAACTACATCTGCAGTTTGGCTAGTTGATTCCTTGATCTGTGGTTATACTGCCAAAGTTGGGATTTGACCCTGCTTTTGCACAGGCTTTGTGAACCTTAGTGTGATGTCCCCTTACTTGACATGGCCTTTGTGACAGTGTTTTTGTTGGCCTTACCTCCTTTTAAGCATGTCGCCAAGCTCCATGCCTGAGTTTCATCTCTCATTCCAGTCATTGGTCTTTCATTTGCTCTGGAACTTGTTGCCAAGGCATTGTTCAGGAAAGGGTGGCACAACCATGGACACCTTCACCATTCCTGTTTTTATGTCTTCGTCCAAGGATGGCAGATACATTTCTGATGAGAGCCATCAGGGCCTATCTGCAGTGCACACAGATCTTCTGTCTCCTCTCCTCTTTACCCATACAGTAGGTTTTTAAGAATACAATCTCATATTGATTTCCGTCAAGTGACCTCCCTGGCATACTTGAACATTTTTATAAGAAGACCTTTCCCAGCTTAGGATCAAGCTGAGAAATTAGTTGATTTTGTTACAGCAATAAAGTTAATCTTTTGCAGAATTTTGTAACTGATCTTCTCAAATATAAACTTGATAATCAAAATTGGTTGTTAGAATTAGATACTGTAATATTATAAAATACGTAATTTTAGATTTTGACAATTAATACATTAATTTGTAACTGAGATGTAATGTTGATTCTCCCTTTAAGGAATACATAACCAAAAATTTCATTCAAATATAAACATTGGGTAACATTGCTTTTAATTGTACTAAATCTGTTACGAACTTGATTATTAGAGGTGTAGAGGATTTGCCATGTTCATGTATAAAGATGAAAGATTTAACCCCCCATGGACAGGACATCTTATGATATTCAATAAATGCATATGAAAACTTCCAGCACATATGATATGATAATCCTTATTTTGCTCCATGATATTTGAACTTAAATGGGCCATGTATGACTTTATTGCAACTCTTATAGAAAGACTCACACCTCAGATCATTGATACGAGGTAGAATAGTCTCCCGTCCCAGTAAATCTAGGTCATTTGTCCTTCCTTTACTAGATTACTGTTCTCTGATGTAGTAGTCTGCTTCTGCCGGAGATTTATCTCCTTTAGATAGAGTGGTTCGTGGTGGTAGGTTTCTGTTTCCTAATTTTAGTAGTTTTGACTTCTGCCATTGACAAATGGTCTCTTTTTTGTCAATTTTTCATAAGTTGTATTTTAACAGATCTTTCACAATCACAATTTATCACTGATTCCTTTTTCCTGCCAAGAGCAACTAGATTTGCTGAACAGCAGCACCAGTATGCAGTAAACATTCCTCACTGTCGAACTTCTTGGTTCCAGATGTCCTTTATTTCTCACACCATTGTACTGTACTGTGAAACAGTCTCCCTCAAGATGTCATGCAATTGTAACTACAAATGTTCAAGCAAAGGGGCAATGCATTACTACCCTAATACAATTCTCCTTGTATTTTAATAATTACTTACATTCTTATCTATTTATGTATTAATTTGTTAATTTATTTTGTCTTTATTACTAAGTGATATGATTTTTTCTTTCTGTATTTCCTGTTACCTTCTTTTACTGCTTTCTAGTGAACACTATATTCTTTGGAAGCTTGAATTTAAGTGAATGGCCCCTGTGGGCGTCCATATGAATAGGGTTCATGTTCTGAATAATAAATATAATAAAATTGGTATATATTTGTCTATAAATATACTCATGGAGTGCTGCTGGATTAGTTCCTATTTTGTATGATATTGTATGAGCTGTAATTGTAATTTTGGAAAATAAAGTACAAAATAATATTAGAATATGTGTAGCTTGCTAAAATTAGTATATTTTTACAAGTTTCTCAGAAAAGAAATACCGCACTGGGTTAGAATATTAACTTTCAACTTCCTGTTGGAGGTATAGAAAATGTTTTGGAATTTTTTTTTTACACCATGAACATTGGCATATCTTCCTCTTTCCAGTGTGTGTGTTTTATTATTATTATTATTATTATTATTATTATTATTATTATTATTATTATTATTCAGAAGATGAAACCTATTCATATGGAACAAGCCCACAGGTGCCATTCACTTGAAATTTAAGCTTCCAAAGACTATGGTGTTCATTAGGAAGAAGTAAGAGGAGGTAAAGAAGAGATCCCACTTATTAAAAAGAAAAAAATAAATTAATAAATAGATAAATATTTATTGAAATGCAAGGAGAATAGTATTAGGGTAGTAATGCATTGCATCGTCACTTGAACTTTTGAAGTTCCAATTGCACAACATCCTCTGGGAGGCTGTTCCACAGTCCAACGGTGTGAGGAATAAAGGACCTCTGGAACTGAGAAGTTCGACAGCGACGCATATTTACTGCATATTGGTGCTGCTGTTCAGCGAATCTGGTTGCTCTCGGCAGCTAAAAGGGATCAGGGATCAACTGTGGAATGTGAAAGATCTCTGTTGAAATACAACTTATAAAAAATTGACAAGCAAGAGACCATCCGTTGATGGTCCAAGTCATAACTGCTACTATTAGGAAACAGAAACAGAAACCTACCACCACAAAGCTGGCAGACCTTAAAGTTTGCCCAGTCATGGGGTTTTGTTAATGCGTATATAGAGTAGATAGAGTAGCCTCTAAGGGTTAAAAATGGTTTTCATAAACATGTAAATAACAGGTATTTAGATATTGTATTCTTTTATATGATAATCTCTTTAATAAATATTTGTAAACTTGGCTTTAAATTCAGACCCATACCAAAATTAGATAAAAATAAATTTATTATTAAAAGCAATAAAATTAATGAATATACTGCATTTAAAACTTTCATTTAGATTTATTATAAACATTGGACAGTTTATAAAATAAAAAATGAAAACCATGAGAAATATTATGGATAAAATTAATCCTGTAAAAGTCTGAATAACTCTTCTTGTACTGTCAATCTGAATAATAAAATGAATAATGATATTCAGAAGAAATGTATAATATTACCAGTAGATACGGCTAATACAGTAGTAATTTTGGATTTACTGTATATGTAACAAATATTCCATTGAGGTTATATTCTCAGAAATAAAATCTAGTAATAATTTTGATAGGTGCAATATTGATCTGAAAAATTATATATTTTTTTCTATAAACAATTGATTCATATAAAGTGGTACCTTCTAGGTATAATTTACCTTTCATGTATACCATACAAAAGTTTTACAATATAAAATTCCTACAAAATTTAGATACACAATATAAAAACTCAGACACATGTAATAACAAAGATCTTAATAATATGACTAATTTAGTTATAGATAAACTTTATTATATAATAAATGATACAGAAATGATAACTGGATAAGTGAAAATAATAGTAAAATACAATACGGTTTTAAAATCTATTATGTAACATTAATCTTGAAGGCCCTGGTAATTTTGTGCTATCTTTTTATTTTAGTACTACATATACTGCATTACCACATGATCATATTAGATGCATTGTTGCCATATATGATAAATATATTGACTTTAATTTCATAATGTACAATAAAAATAACAAAATTAAAATCACCTCAGTGAAAATACTAAAATTCTGTATTAACAGTAACCACAGGATGATAAATTTGATAACAGAATTTTCATAAAAAAAAAAAGGTATCCCTGTGGTTGCTAATTATAGCCTTAACATTGCCAATTTATATTTACATTTTTATGAATCTAAATTTTTACATTTTAATCCCCTAGATGGGAGACTTAGATATAACAATACATATAGGTATATAGATGATCTAATGCAGTCAAATGATACATATATTATTTGATGTTCATTCAGTACATCCCAGAGTACTTGAAGTTTCCAGAACTAATAATGGCCCTTGTAAAACTTTTGAGGTCTGCCAATTTATTGTACCCCATGGGTATTGAATGTTCACTTGTACCCTATGGGTATTGAATGTTCACTCAATGAAGGATGTTACAAGAAATGTAAATATTACATGCACCTCTTCTACATTTACGTTGTCCAGTATTGAGGTCATTTTTTATTTTATTTCATTTTTTTTTCCCATTTATTAATTTCTGTGAAAATCTTGCAAGATAAATACGATTACAATAATGTAGCAGTGATAGTTATGGATATGCAAAAGTTTTAGCAGTGATAGTTATGGATATGCAAAAGTTTCCTTTAAACTAATACAGTACCTGGTTCACAGTTTGGGTCTACTTACATCAGTTATGGTTTGTGTCTTTTGTTACTTATGTTCATGTTTTTGGTGTAATTAATTAAAATAATTTACCTTGCCTCTTGCATTTTCACTGTTTTGTTCTCTAAATGTGTTTAATATCGGTTTTTATTTGCTAAAAGTTAGTGACTTGAATTACAAAACACAGTTTTTAAAATTTGGTAAAGTCACAAACTTAGAGATTAATAGTTGAAAGAAATGATGTCAGATGCTATTGTAGATTGGAGACTGAAGATCCATTAGTGTAGCTGTGGGTGTGGTAATGTAACAGTAAGATGTGGCCTTTATAATGAATACCAAAATTGAAGTTTGAGATTTGACAAGGACAAGGAAGAATTACTTGACTACTGAAATTGGTTAGGAGCAATCACTATTGCCAAAAGAATCCATCTTCCCATGTCAGTAGATTCAAACCCCACCATGGAGACTGTTTATGTTCCTGTAAAGTTATTTTCAAGACTACGTAGATGTCATTGCTTTTCCTCTGAAAGGTAATGTTCACTGTGCCAAACAAATTGGAATTCAGTTTTTCATCTGAAACATTAGACTTGAAAGGTATTGATATATATACAGTAAATCACCAAAGATTTGGAATTTGGGAAGATTTGGACTCATTTTTCTGTTTAACTTTACATATCAATCAGATCAGTTGAAATTGGTTATTCTATTTTCAGATAAAATATTATGTGTTAATGCTAAAGCACAATAAATAAAACTAAAAGTACTTAGGTAAGAGTAAAAATAGTTACTTATTTTGTACCTCTGATCTCTGCAGTAAAATATTACTGTACAGTGCCTGTTCAAAAGGAATGCGAGATAATGAAGAGCACAGAAATGTAGAAAATGGGTCCTTGAGTATAAGTACATACAACGTTTATATTTTATCATTATTAAAAACTTCATTTAGACAACCATGGAAAAATAAGCTAGCCTATCATAAAGCTTTGCAAAGATCTGTGAGAGCCATGAAAATTTACTCCATGTTTTTATTTCTATCTGTAGATGATCTAATGATTGCTTGATTTTAGAAGTAGGGTAGTCATATATCAAATACTTCAGAAATTGTGATGTTCAATTTTTCTTTGTATTTAGGTATATACTATGCAATCGTGTCTGCCTCATCTGATTACCTCAAGCTTTTATTTCTTACATCACAAACCCACGACTTGCAATTGGCCCTTTTGTGTGCCACAGAACTGTCCCAGACACGAGAGTCTGACTTGAAAGATGACAGAAAATGAATGTGCTGTGCATGCATGATGGATCTCTGGGTGTATCTATGATAGTCAAGCACAATCATCAGATCACTGGACACTACTACCAATTATGACTCTTTTAAGGGCACACATTTTTACCTTTCATTTTCTGCATTATATATGCAGGTTGACTGACACTGTATTTCTCTTTTAAAGAGGGGCTGAAGTATCCAGGAGGATTTTATGGCACACTAATGCTATTTATAATTATAAGCACTGGTTTTGTTTAGGAAAATTTTTTTCAGCAACAGGCGCTTAAATTAGTATGATGTTTGGTAAAATGTCCCTTTTGTGATTTTGTAACATCAGGGTGCTCCTAAAAAGGAAATTTACATGTCTCTGAAGTCAGAATTCATGTGAAGAACTTGTGAAAAATTCAGAGTTGTAAGTTTAAAGTTCATGTTTAAAGGATCTAACATTTTAGTTTTGATTACTATGGCATGTATGTACATTTTAGGGTATGCTAGTTGTTCATCGGTCGGCCTTCCACAACTTTCTTCACGTGTTTGGTCGTTACTGGCTACTGCACCTTCTTATTCCTTTTCCAAGACGGCGCACAGTCACTGATCCGCGAAGTTTCTTAAAAATTATATGAAAATTTGTGGTATCATTTTGGTTTTCATTTCAAGAATTACTGAAATTTATGTTTGTAAGTTTTAAAAGTATTCTGTGTATAATTTTGTATGTAGGGCCCCACTTTTTTATGTTTTGAAATTTTCTTTAATTTTTGACACTTTTACTAATGAAGATAACTAGGTAAGTATATGATACTTACATGAAGAAAATACACAAGAAAGTACAATTTATGATATGATTTTCCCTGGAAAAGTGAATAATTGTACTAACATTATTTTCAGTTTTTAAAAAAGTCATTTATAAGGTCATTTCTGTAGGTATTGACATATTGAATATTTTCATGTGACAATGGGTGCTGCAATATCAAAATATAGATTGCTTTAAAGAGAACAGTATTTGAATCCATAAATTAAATACATATCATATTCAGAATAGTAATACTGTAGCTGTGAAAGGATTCTTGAAGCAGAGGAATTTCAGAAGTTCTCAGTTATTGACAATGGCTGAACACCAGGTATTGAAAGGTCAGTTTGTATTTGCTGTTGTTGTTAAACTACTGGCTCGGAAGTACGCACAGTACTTAATAAGGCTAGAACTATATGTTTGATCTCATTGTATTATGTAATTGTTATTGAGAGTTGCATGCTGGTTTAGGCTTAATATAACTGTAACCCATTTGAAATTAACATTATGATAGTTGTAATTCAATTTTTGTATATCGATAAAATAAGCATGCATGGTGCTTTTGGATAAGAATTTTTCATATTTTGCAAGGTAATAACACATACATGCATTGTATATTGGTGCCATTAGGATCTGCTAAAATTTACAGTGCTTAAGCTACTGATGGTTTAACAAAGAAAAAAAGCTCGAGAAATTTTGCAGTTTTCCATGTTAAATTCTCATTACTTTAATATTTAAGCCGTACTTGACTTAAAAAAAAAAAAAAAGACTCATTCCTTTAATATTTAGGCAAGACTCTTGATTTGTAACAGATCAGTTTGATATATTAGAGGTAAAAATGTTCACCTTTTGTACTAAGTTTTTTATTAATGATATAAAATACATTTATTGAAATATTTTCAATCCATTCATATTCATGCAGACTAAGAAGAAAAATTTGCTAACATGCAATCACTGTACTAACTTAGTTCCTGACAATTCAAAAATAAATTTTTCTTCTTCCTATGTTACTGTCAACCCTTTCAGGGTTGGCCACTTACCAATACTGTCTGTGCTGAGTAATGCACTTTCTTAGTTATAGTTCGCTTTGAGCATTTATTTCCAATTTTCCGATTGTAATAATTTTAAGCTGATGATGAAAATAGTAGATGGGTGAGGAACATCATCTCAAAGACTACCTTACATTTTTGTCATTATTAGGGGTCCAGATATACAGTATTGCAGACACATGTCCATTTCCACGTTCTGTAAAAGTTAGAAAATGCATTTATTGAATGAAAAAACCAAGAAAGTAGTTCATATAAGTGGAATTATTTAAACAACATTTTTTAACGGTTTCAGTTCCTTTTTGTTTAACTGGTTTGTGTACAGCTTACTTGTCAGTTTCCTGACCACCATTTTTCAAAGGACCATGTTTCTTTGCTGCTGTAGTCATTTTAGTTACAACAGTCATGTAAAAACAGTATAATGGTCATATTTGCAGTATAGTCAGACTCCTATAGGACCCATGAAACTTTTATTCCAGAAACTTCATTTCCTACACAAAGCACTTGTGAACTGTTACAAGATAAAGTTACAAAAATTACTTGCAGTACCCTAAATTATGGTAATTTATAGTTCATTATATAATTTTGTCACTTATTTAACTGTTTGAGAATGACTTGAGAGGGAGTTGAAATGTTTCAGGAATAAAATTTTGCTGTTAAATTTTCCATGCAAGATATCAATATCACCAATAATAATAATTGTTGGTTAAGTGTTTTATTTTATTTTGATATACATCACTACTTGTCTCTTGCTGAAAGATTGTTAGCCTCTAAGGCTAGTTTTCATTTATTTGGACCAAAATTTTAGATAACAGCTGTTAGCCATTTAATGGAAGCCAACTAACCAAGGTGTTTTGTGTTTTTATAACTTTTGTAAGGATAAATTGTTTCCTTGCTTTTTTATTGATGTTTGGGATTAGCAGTAATCTTTAGATTTCTCATCTTGTAACTTTAGTGGCTAACTGCATTTCAATGACTACAAAGCCATTATCAGACAAAATTCATTTGCAGTTGATGGAGAGTGAGGGTGACAAATAGTAGTTTTACTTTTGATGTTTAATAATTTCACTTCTTGAAAAGTAAAATAGTTTTACTATAATAGTTTTTGTTTTATGCTGTTTACTCTTGTCAAAAACCATAAGCAGATTTGGAGTCTTGCACTAGCTGAAAGGAATGAGTCTCATTAAATTATAATTTGATTGCATCAAAACCGTCCTAGTTATTCAAATCAGTTGCTACCTCTGGAGTAAAATAAATTTGTGCTGATAAAAATCTTATTGCAGAAGGGGTAGCATAGTCTTATGCCAGCAAATAATTTATACTTATTTGGAAGTTATATACATGTCCACTGCTCAACACATATCATCTAACTATTTTCATATTTGTAACAGGATTTATGTATTCGTAATCAAGCAAAATAAAATCCTTTCATAGGAGTGACTATCCACCAGGAAAATAAGATATTTATCTACATATCAGGTAATGTGCTGTAAGTTTCAGTAAAAGCACAGCATATTGTTATCACAGCAACAAGCACTTGTATGGCTTGTCCCTGTTAATAATTAGAGAGCTTCACCATTTACAGTACTTGAAGCTCAGTGTAATACTAGTTTTACCGTTTCTGAGTTTCTCCGTATTGTAATGCTCATTGGCAAATTGAATATTAACACGAAATGACATTTGTTAATGAATGATGCCTGATACTAATGACATTTTTACAGATGTGTGTAAATATATATATATATTTTGAACATATAATGAAGCAAGTGAAGTCTGTATGATGTATTGCAAATAAAATGTCATGGTTTACCACTTTGACGAGTATTTAGGCTCAGAAAACTTAGCAATACTGTCTTTATTAATATATAGTATATATATACAGTACTTCAGGTGTTTATACTGTAGCAACAAACCTCATTTCAGTGCATATCAGAGTTAAAATGCCATGCTATACAATGTATATATAGTACATACGGTATTCATACACATACACTAATTCAAGAAGTCATTGAAATGGGAATCTGTTGTTATTGTATTTTGATACAGTATATTAAAACAACCAAATCCCCATTCACTGTTAATATATGTGCATTATGTCCCTTAAATTCTTGTGGATCCAGAGAGTTTACTGATTTGGAGATTCCATTTATATGAGTGAGGTAGAGCACAGTCAAGGCTCTGCTGTAGCATGTTTATACTAGCTTCTACATGTGAGCTGTGCTGTACATGCATATGTATTATGGTGTATGCCATGTGAGATCCTGTAAAGCAATATTTAATGTTGGATGGTAATTTTCATTGGACAAGTTGGTGATCTCTGATTTTAGAATTGAAGTAAAGTACTCATGGGATTTGTATGTATAGATATGTTATCCATGAGTAAATGAAGAAAAAGAAGGGGGGAAAAGCCCCCAAAGTGGCTTAGTTATTTTGCTGTTTTTGTCCATTGTCAGCTGCAGTTATTGGATATGCCCAGAAAGAGTGAAGTATTTGAGTAAAACTGCAAAATATCCTTCATCCAACTGGGTTGAAAAAAAAAAAAAAGATAAGTTGGCAACAGAAATAATCAGAAGTGACAACTTCTACTGCAGTAGGAAGTTTGTGCTCACAAGCCAAATACATTAGCATATTTGACAGTATTGTATCTCAGTGTCAGACTTATACTAGCCTTCTAGCATTCATTTATACTGTATGTTAATTTTAGGCTAAATGTGAAAATAATTGTGCTCAACCCATCAAGTCACTTTGTAATATCTCCAGTTAGCATATTTGTATGCTCTTGGTCTAAAAAGGGATATGAATTTATATGAATATATATAGATACTGTATGTGTATGCTGTATATAAACAAACAGTTAATATCATGTTCGATATCCATGACATAAATTAGAACTAAGAGAGCCATTTCAGATTATAATATATTCTCTATATACAGTATAAACCTTTATAAAGTGTTTGTAACATTTTTTAACAAAACTGCAAGCTTTCATGATAAATGCTTGATTAGTAGTTAACTGTACAGCATCATTTTTCCATACGCACGCACATATATATACGAGATATATATATAAATATATAAACATATATATTTTATACACGTGCACTTTTTACCTCTAGTCAAATAAAAATTAGATGATAATTTTAATCTATGCACAAAATATTGAATTTGGGTTAAGTTTTTGACCACTTGCTGCATGATCAATTGTTTGTTCTCCCTATAAATTGGTTTCAAAATACTTTTACCTGGAAGTTCTTCATTAAAGACTCATGCTGAATTATTACAGTCATCATTGTGACAATGCATTCAGTGTACATCATTGCACAAGCATATTATTTCTTCATGTACATGTACGGGATTTGTATAAATTATGTATTCGTTCAAATTGCAACACATGTATTGTACCACATTTTTGCCTAACGGTTCAGCATGTTTCCAAGACGTACAATGTTTGATAGAGAAAATAATTATATTAGCAGCAGTACTATGAGCAATAAATCCCTTACAATTGGTGTTATTTGCAGGAATGGAACTACTGATATGTAGTTTAGTAGCACAGTCAAGATTATTACATATCCAGAGGCTAGACTCCATGGTTATCCATTATTAGGAGATACAGAAAGTTATTCTTTTGCTTTTCTTTGATTCATTATTTTTGTTCGGTAAGTTGTAATTTATGAAGTACGATATATACTTAATAAGAATAAACTTCATGCCATTCCTATGAGAGTTAAAAATATTTGTCAGTAGCCAGGTTAAAATATGTGTTAATAGCAATAATCTTATCCAGTACAATATTATATTCTACAGTTTGTATTACATTCTACTCTTAGTATGTGTTTACTTTTGTCACTTATTAAAAGAAGCCTCTTCTGTGAAGGAAATCTCTTTACACCTAAGTACAGCACTGCATTAGTTAGTCCCCCATGTCCATGTGTCTTTATTACAAAGCATAGCTATGAATTTTATGTTGTGAAGTAAAAAGATGCAAGGGTAAAAAGCTATTTCCTTCTCACAAGAGGGATTCTGGTTACTGAAATATTTGACAATGTGCAGTACTGAAGGCTTTTTTGTTCTGTAGGTAGTAATTTTGAACAATTTTTTCCATAAAACCCGTTCAATATAATTCTGTTTTCATGGTCTAGTTTTAGGACCACAGGTCATAACCTAATAGAATTCATTATCCTTTGTAAGGGGTTTATTGCATATTTTATGTAATGTAACTAGGAGCATTTGATTTCATACAGCCTGTTAGTACACATTTTATGTTGCTTATATTTGAGTTTATGTGGTATGCATACTGTATTGCTCAATTTAAGTATTTTAATGTTTCATTTTTTTTATTTTAAGCAGAAGCAGTTTGACTCCCTCCGATTATCACTAACCTGGATACAGTATCCTCAATTCCTCAGTGAAATATTTTTGATTAACATTGCTGTGATATTTTCATATCATTCCTTTACGTATATATTATATGGTATGTACAGTACATTGTATTAGTTGATTAACAAGAGAAATAATCACATTTGCTCTTGAGATTTGAATTATATTTTTAAGTGCTGTGTACAACAGATGACATTATTTTATTTTTATCATATTTTCTAAGATAACAGACTCATGAAAAGTAAAAGTATCCTTATTTGTTAAATGATTATGCCACACTGTCTTGACATCCTGTTTCTTCGTTTGTGTTATGCTAGTAGTGCTAGAGCATCCTTATATATGGAATTTATGAATAGCTACTTTGCTGTGAGTAGTTATTAAATAACGTAGATCACTTTAGAGCTGCACTTAACTTTGACTTTCCACAGGAACGAGATTAAAAGCCTAATAGTTGGTGTAGCCGATTTCATGGTAAGTTCACAAACGTAACTCTATTTTGTATAGTAATATATTTTATCATTTAAATACCAGCTTCAGGCTCTTCATCTCCTTCAAAGATGTTTTGTAAGTTTAGCCATTGACAGTTGTATGGTTAATTGGTTCCTGATTTGTAATTGTTTGATAACCTAAGTTTTAGTATTCATGCAAAGCTGAATATTTTGTGTTGCAAAATCAATGCACAAATGAATAAAAATATGCCATCCCTTGTATTTCACAGTGATATTTTTAAGACACAAAATCTTTCATTGGTTTTATTCTTAGAAAAATATTAGGTGTTATTAGTCCTCATCAGTTCTGTAACAGGATTTAGGGTTTTTTCACCTTTCTTGTGAAATATGTTGCAAATGTAAACAGTGATTTATTTCTTTGCCAAAAAATATTTTGGTCACTTCAGCTTTAAGTAAGCACAATACAGATACTCCCTGCTTTATGACCATTTGCCGTATGTCCATTGGAGGTTTGATGAGGATTGCCAAAATAAAAAGATTATATATAAGTTAGAAGTTTGAATTTCCTGATGATTCATAACCAGTTGCTGTGCACTGCAACTTCATTGCACCCAAGGCTCCTGGCACCATGTGTTCAGAGGGGCTGGAATGTCTAAAAGGTAACCACTTCAATATGAAGTATAACTTGACTTTCAGTAGTTGCTCTGAACTAAATTACAATCAAATAAATAGAATTTACTCTCTTCTCTTGTAACAACTGAGCTTCTTGAAGGTTACTGCAGTATCTATATTTTACAATTCTGTTATCAACCCTGGACTTACGATCTGCTTACAAATAAATGGCAACCTGCCATCATTATACGAATTAAAAAATCAGTTAAAGATCTGCATAATCCTCAAAATATAGACATATATCCCCCACCCCAGCTCTTTGCTGCTGGAGGCTTACCTGAAGCAAGTGTGAACTGAGGAATGACAGAGGTGGTATTTCTACCTTGTAAGGTCCAGTCATACCCTCAGCATCAGTGCAGAGCACCCAGGCAAAGACTGGACCTCTGCTGTTTCTCTATTTTGTTTTCTTTTTTCCTCTCTGAATCAGGGTGCTAGGAATATGGGGTCTCTGGACTCCCAGCACCTTGCTCCAGATAGCAACTACTTGGAGGTGACTCATAACTAGGCCGTAAGTAGTTGCATTAAACTACTTTAGCTAGGGTTTTTTTTAATCTTTTTTTTTCTCTATTTTTTCTTGCCATGTGAAGACTAACACTTAGATGAAGACACCTACGTCTTAAATACGTTTGTACTCACTCCTAGGACACAATGAAGGGTGAGGTTTGACAACATTCCTCCTCATAAGTAGAATTCAAATAGCCAATGTGATTGAGCTAAATGAAAGTCTGATATCAAGCTCTGTTCCTAACCCAGCCTTGGTTCATTTTGATTTCCATTTTGAGAATTGTAAGTGGCCAAGGGTCCTGGTTCTCAAAAGAAATAAAAGTATCACTACTAACTTGAAAATTTCTTAACAAGATGGCCATCTAAAGAAATGTCTTTCAGACAGACAAAAGGAGAGGGTTGAGCAATAGAACTGACTGTGATTCATCAGACAGAAAGATTACTGTAAATTACAAAAATCTATAACATTTCATGTCAGTGTTACAAAACATGACACAGACGTTTTACCAAAATAGACAATGAAGATGAAGCAATCACCAGAGAATTTTTTAGTTTTCCTCTTAAAATAACAATTACAGCTGGAAATCAAATTCTTACAGGCACTGGAATATGTATTTATTTTTGTTGTCATGGTTACAAAAGATATTGAGCATCAGCTCCTACTCTTTACAGTCCCATTTGGATATTGCTAGTTTTGTTAATAAAACTGTTACACATAGCCATTTGTCTATGTATGTATGTATCTATCTATCTAAAATGTTTAATTTATTTAGAAGTAACAATTCAGTAATAATGCAACATATAAGGTTACTAATTTTGACTGAGTAAAGTAAGTACACAACATAGCAACAAAAACATATAAGCCACCAGTGATGTAAGTAGACCTGGACTTTGGATCACTAAGCAGTTTAAAATATAGTTTTCATATGTGCACAATCATCACTACTCATATGTATATCATATGCAGATTGTAATTTTTTTTTAAATATCTGACGTATATAACAATAAAAAAGTAAGAAGAAGAAACATAAAACCAATGACAGACAACATAAACATGCAAGAGATGCATGTACAGTATATTTATAAATTTCTTGTGCCATCCATCATTGAGTTCAGTTTTAATAACCACTGGGTATATAGCAGGTAGCAGTCCTCAACTGTTTACAGTACAGTACTGTACCTATAATGTAAAGTTCTTACGTAATTATAAACTATTTATAATATGAAATTATATATACTTAATAATTTGAATTATATATATAAATATATATATATATATATACAGTGGGTCCCCACTAGATCGCAGATCAGCAATCGCGGCTTCAGTTAATTGGAGGTTTTTCTGTGGAACTTATCTCCAAATATGTCGCGGAAAATTCACTAATTCGCAAATTTTTTCTCTGAACAATATTCACTAATTACTGTATTTTCATTATATTTTCATGACTAAATACATTTTTTATGGTAAAAGATTTACTAATTTTCAAATAATAATGTAAACTGCAAATATCAATAAAATGCTAAATTAAAATCCTGCGAAATCAAAAAACGGCTTACCAATGTTCATAAACACCCAGTTCAACACCCCCCTCTCTCTCTCTCTCTCTCTCTCAGTATACATATCTTTATGAAAAAGCAGCAAAATATCAATAAAACGTTATTTCATTTACAGAATCCATTTATACTGTGTTATATTGATGTATTATCATCATAATATGTATAAAAAACCATCATCCCGACATTTGTAATTGTTTTTACCATAGGTATGTGCTGACATATTTTTTTATCTCTCTGATTTACTGAACTGTACTTCATTACAAGTTAGTTTACTCTATGATTATCACACATATTATAACAGTACACAAGAGAATATTTTATCACTGTTGATGTTTCATCTCTAATCATACATAAGCAACACAAGGTTATACTGTACTCTCCTCCCCAGCCTGTCAAGTCAAGTCTCATTCCCAACTACTGTACTGTGCTGAGACTTCATTTGTAACCATGAGAGACTCATTTGTAAACACCAGTTCTCTCTCTCTCTGAATGAAACGTGAATTACTGTATCATAAACTTTTATGTACAATACTAAAATTCATGTATGTTGCCCACTCAGTGGGGTCTCTCTCTCTCTCTCTCTCTCTCTCTCTCTCTCTCTCTCTCTCTCTCTCATCCCAAAGGTGAGAGACAGATAGATAGACAGACAGAAAGGGAGAGTGGTTGATAGAAAGATATACATATATATACTGTATTATTGACATCAATACAGTAGTTTTTTTTAGCAAATACAAAATTATTTTCCAAATTCTTTCGGTACCAGGCTCAATCAGCTGATTCCCAGAATGTAAACATTTCAAATGTCAGGGTGACCGATTTTTATTATACATATTACGATGATAAAAGATCAATATACTGTACAGTACAAATGGATTCTGTAAGTGAAATAACATTTTATTGATATTTTGCTGTATTTACATTAATATTTGAAAATCAGTAAATCACTGTAACAAGTACATACACAAGAGAATATTTATCACTGCTGATTGCATTTATAATTGGCTATTTTTTTCAATGCATATTTAAATATTAAAGTACTGTAAAGTATTTAACTCTACTTGTGAATTCCCAATGTTTCCCTATCGAAAAAAGAAAACGGGACAGCTTCAATACTGTATGAGAGAACATGGCTGTTTTTGAGTGTAGGGGGACATGAGTTTAGTTTTCACATGTACTGTAGCTGTAAGTCATATATAGTAAACCCCCTGTATTCTCGGGGAATATGTACCACACGCCCCTGCGAATAGCTAAAATCCGTGAATACTTAGAATTCTTCTGAAAACACTTAGAACTGCTTATTTTGATAGTTCAAACACACACACAAAAAAAACTAAAAATGCTTATACAGGTCTTATCCTACTTATCATGGGGTTAGGTTCCAAAAAACCCATCATTTGTTGGAAAAAACATATCTTGAATATAGCCTAGCCTACACTAGGGTATTTAGTACCATGTATACATACAGTACTGTATATGGTAGCCTAGCCTACACTATAAAGTATACTCTATACATACACAGCATAGTGATTATTAATATCAACTAATTCTGGACGTTCATGCAGAGTGACTTATGATAATTCAATACAAAGAGAAATTGAATAACAAACAAGAATTAGCTTAGCCTAAAACTATGGTATATCTTATACATATACGGTAGCCTAGCCTACATTATACTGTACTCTATATTCATGTATTAATATCGTATTATACAAACATCAACATAACGAATATGCATCTTTTCTATGGATCTTTTAAAATGTTATACTTTAATTAAGTGTATCCAATAATATTGTATATATTCTTATATTGGTTTTATATTATAAATTGCGATCATAGTGATCAATGTTTTGGTTTGGAAATTAATTATGCGGTAAGTTTATTTTGCCCTATTTAACTCGGTTTAGAATGCTTCTCTAGCTTCTAGTTAGCGTAAATGAATCTCTAGATACTTTATTTATATGAGGCAAGGTTATTGTTTGTTATACGAAGCGTTTTTAAGCCGAAATATAACAAATACTTCTCGTTGTGAAATTAATTTAGCTATTTTTCCGTTAATAGATGACGTTGACCGTTTTGGGGCATGTTTGTTTTGTGTAAAAAAAAAAATTCAAGATTCCATTCGCTATTTTCACTGATTTCATCATAATATGAGCTTTACGTATTTATCGTTTATCGGCATAAAAATAGCAGTAATGTGTGTTCTTTCATGCCCAGTAGTTTCCATTAAATTACTTTCCCTCCAATTTTAATTACAGTCGAGTTTCATTCATGCTGCCGATGCACAATAATTTATAGTCATTAGCAGCTTGAACATTTGTTTTTCTCAGCTTCAGCTACAACTTGCAGCTTAAATTTAGCAGTATATTTCCTTGCCGATCTTTTATCCATAGCGAATAAGGGTACTGTATAATGTAAAAATATATCAGTCCTATTCTACTTAACGTCATTTGTACTATAACTACGGTAACTGTTTACTACCGTACAATGGTTGAAATACAAGCAAAATGGCTGTCATTATCCGATTCGATTAAAAGCAAAACAACAGTTTCTCGTTCGGTTGTTTATGGCTGTACACATTTATGCAACAGTATAACGTTACTAACAATGCTTTTATCATTCACTTTTACTTTTTTAACTAGAAGATGGGATAAAGAGGTGGAGGAAAATAAGTTGGTCTATTGTAATTTGGTCTCTTGCTGCCTGATTACGCTACGCTACTGCCTGCGCGAAATTTCAAAGTATTTTATAAATATTTTTGTATCGGTATTAACTGCTTACTCCATTGCAAAATCGAATTATCGTAACCCGAGCACTACCTGGGTATCTGAGTACAGTATTTTAAGTTTTATCACAAAAAGTGCATTTAGTCATGAAAATGATATGAAAATACAGTAATCAGTGAATATTTCTCGGTGAAAAATACCGCAAATGGGCAAATTTTCAGCGAATAATGCGGGTTCACCGTATATATTTTTAAGGGTAATGTTGTAAGCTGACTTTGAAATTATATTAAAGGGTCTCAGGATGATAGTTTAAGGTATATTTGGTGTATAAACCATTAAAATAGGCAGTTATAAGTGTTTTTAGAGAGGTGTCTTTGGTGTCTCAACTATTAAAATAGGCAGTTATGAGTGTTTTTAGAGGGGGGTCTTTGGTGTCTGAACTGTTAAAGCAGGCAGTTAGTTATAAGCATTTTTAAAGGGGTGTTCCAACTTATCATGGATTTTCGCTAACACAGGTGGTTGTGGTCCCTAACCCTGTGATTATTGGGGACCCACTGTATTACAGGAATATATATATATATATATATATATATATATATATATATATATATATATATATATATATATATATATATATATATATATATATATATTGTATACAGTAAATGGCCGGGATTTGCGTTCTCACAATTCACAGACTCAGTGATTTGCGGAATTTTCTGTGGAATCTACCTATAAATTATTTGTGGGAAAACTCACCCAATCGCGGATTTTTTTGTGGAGCAATATTCTGTATTTTCATGACTAAATACTGTATGGTATATATATATATATATATACATTTTATGATAAAATAATTATTTACAGCACCAATTTTCAAATATTAATATCAAGTTTAACATTAGATAATAAAAATAATAATTCTCTCTCTCTCTCATACTGATATGAGAGAATTTTTAAGCACATGTAATGTGTGTTTATTTGTTTTATATGATCAGTAAATGATTTAGTAATTTTCAAATATTAATATTAATGTAAACACAGCAAAATATCAGTTCATTAAAGAAAAGTATATAGTGAATCAATAAGATTTTATTTCAATAAATTTTTTCCCTCATCTTGTTCCCAGTCTTGTCCGAAAGCTTTGGAGCAAGGGGAGAGGGTGTAACCTGTCAAATATGTCAAATAACTTGACATACTGACCAGAAGGGTAGAAAGTGTTGACCACTCTTGGTCAATATATGGTACCCATTCAGTGGAGTCTCTCTCTCTCTCTCTCTCATACACCAAAGGTGAGAGATAGGTAGGTAGATAGATAGAAAGGGAGAGTGGCTGATAGAAAAATATACATATATAATATATATAGATAGAAAGGGAGAGTGGTTGATAGAAAGATATACATATATATATAGATAGAAAGGGAGAGTGGTTGATAGAAAGATATACATAATATATACTGTATTATTGATATTTTTAATGGTTTAACTAATGTAAGCAACTCAGTTCATATCTCTCTCTCTCTCTCTCTCTCTCTGTTATTGACTGGACTGGAAGGGTTAGAAGTACATACGTATATAGTTTTAAGGGTAAAATGTTTAATATGACATTGAAATTATATTAATAAAATACCATTTCAAAGACTAATACTACAGTAATAAGATAACAGTTTAAGGTATATTTGATATAGGATGCTAGTTTAAGGTATACATTTGGTATTTGAACTTTCAAGATAGGCAAAAAATTCTCCCTCTCTCTCTCATGCTAAAGGATACTCAGAATGTGAAAGATGGACAGATAGATAGATAGAAAGGGAGAGTGGTTGATAGAAAGATATACTCTCTCACTCTGTTATTGGCTGGAAGGGTTAGAAGTACGTACATATATATTTTTAAGAGTAAAATTTCAAGATGACTTTGAAATGATATATCATTTCAAAGATTAATACAGTAATAGGGCAATAGGTCAAGATATATTTGATGTATGATGCTAGTTTAAGGTATACATTTGGTATTTGAACTTTCAAGATAGGCAGTTATAAGCGTTTTTAGAGGGGGGTGTTAACTATTCGTGGGGGGTTGTGGTACCCATCCCCCATGAATTTGGGGTTTACTGTGTGTATGTATGTATATATGTATTAAGGCTTAAAGCTGGCTAATTGCTGGCCTGTGAAAAAGGTGTGTCCGGTGCAGGTGGCCTTTATGTTGATGTTGGTGTTTTCCCTGGTAGGTACAGCAGGTATCTAACAAATTCATTTGTGCCTTCTGATCATGGCAAAGATACATGGAGACAACGTGACAGATTGATGGAAGCTTTGTGATATCTGTGGGGTCAGAAGGTGGAGTCCTTCGAACATTGAACTCGACGCTGTCGTCACGCTTCAAGGGAGGGGTTATTAAGTGAGTGTGTGCATTCTTGCGCTCTCGTAAGTGTATATTAAAAGAGAAACCATACAGTACAATGGGTATTCACTTCGATTCGCGGCTGGTGTGATTCGCTCTTTGAGCTGTGTTAGTGACTAAGAACAGCCACAGCCACTGTGAGGAATGGTTTCCATGGGGCCATAGAATGTAAGATAACTCATTAACACTTACATCTTCTTCAGACATTATGTGGAATACCCATTTTGCGTAGCAGTGAAACCCGTTCTCCATTATGCACTTTTCCGTTCTGTTCTCCATTATGCATTTTGCTGTTTCGGTCTATTTTTTTTATACACCATTTCAAGTTTTAATAGAAGTCATGTTTCTTTTAACAGGAATTCTGTGTTCGTCCTGTGAGGACAAATATTTTGGAAGTGGTGTTCTTTTAACATACTGTATGACATTTATTTTGGTCTAGAATAATTATGACCTTTTTATTTTGTTTGGTGACCAGGGTGTTAGTCACTAGTATTGGTTGGTCTAGAATCATTAATTCGATTGATTGTGAGTCTGAGTTTCCTCTAGTTATGATTTCCATTTTTATAGGGTGTGGGACACTCCATTTCATGACCGTAGCTTTTGCTGAAATACTTTCGTTAAATTTGCAAATAGTCTAGTTTTATATCTCGTTGTTTTATTCCAATAGGCCTTTGTTTGAGGATAGATACAGTGAGAGGCGTCGACGAGAGAGAAAGAATGTGGTGACCCAATGCTGGCAATTGCTACAGGAGAATCTTAGAGATGTAAGATGATATGACACTGTTCTTAAAACAGATGTAGAAAGAGATTATGACCCTGTTTGACCTTGTTTCAGGGCATAACATTTGTATGCATGTGTCTATATATACAGTATATATATATATATATATATATATATATATATATATATATATATATATATATATATATATATATATATATATTATATATATATATATATATATATATATATATATATATATATATATATATATATATATAATGTATGTATATATTAAATATATGCATATACAATTCCTCAATTATCCGAATACACTTTATCCAGAGCTTGACATTATCTAGACACAACTGAACCCCACCCCAAGGGCCAAAATTATTATATATATATATATATATATATATATATATATATATATATATATATATATATATATATATATATATATATATATGAATTTACATTGAAATGGTTCTTTACATATTAAAACATCTAAGGGAGGCAATTGTCTTTTTCTAATTCTAAAAGGAAGGAGAGGATAAGGAGGAATTTAGAATAGAATGCAGAAACAAGTTTTTGGTGTTGGAAACATTGGAGGAGGGAGGGAGAAGTGTAGAAGAGATGTCGGGGGATGTGAATAAAGCTTTGCATGAGGCTGCTGGTTGTACGATCAGAAGGAGACTCAGATTGAGGAAAATGATGTGGATGTCTGAGGAAACATGGGGTATGAGCAAATTGAGAGGTGAAGCAAAACTAAGGAGTGAGATGCACTTTGCTAGTGATGAAGATTTTGAATTAGCAAGAACTAAGTACTTGAGTTTGGATTCAGAAGTTAGAAGACTAAGTAAGACTTAGAGATAAAAGAAGATCTGTTAATGAAAATGTTGTGGAAACTGAAAAATTAATTAATAAAAATGATGGTCAGAGTCAAAGGACATCATATAAAGCAATTGAAGAGCTGATTGGCAGTGCCGGTAAGCGTAATGATATACCAGTCCGGGATATGGAAGGTAATTTATTGAACAAAAATGTTGAAATCAGAAACAGATGGAAAGAGCACTTTGAGACAGTTCTTAATAGACCAGTCCCCACAGAAGAGGATACACAGCCTGCTCAGGAAGATTTAAATTTTGATGAAGGAGAGATCAGGCTAGAAGTAGTTAAGGCAATAAAACAGTTAAAGAATTATAAGGCACCAGGAGAGGATGGTTTATTCTCAGAAATGTTTAAAATGGAGGAGGATAGATTAGTATTTGTCTTGAAGATATTATTCAATGAGATATGGCTGATTATGCTGCTGATATGGTTTTGATCTGAGAGGGACCAGAAAAGATGCAGAGAGTGTTGGATTGTCTAGTGAGTGAAGGTCGGAAGGTTGGTTATCAATAGTGGAAAAACTGAAATCATGAATATGAATATTGAAAATGCATAGGATTCTCTAATTGAAGGCTTGGTTGTAAAGCAAGTGGATAAGTTTAAATATTTAGGTACTTATTTAGATAAGGATGGCTCTCTGAGCACAGAATTTTTATGGAAAGATTAAAACAAGCTCATCAGGCAATGGAAATGCTTAAAAATATTTGGAATAATAGTAATTTTTCTGTGACCAAAAATCAAAATTTATAAGGGTAATGGTTTGGAGTATTTTGGTTTATGGGCATGAGTCTTGGTACAGTACAGTAGTGACTTTGGATAATAAATTCTTAGCATTTGAAAATAAGGCGCTCAGAAGAATATTGGGAATTAACTGGAGGGATAGGATATCAAATAACAGAATTAGAGAAGTAACGGGGGTGCAGCCGGTCGATGAGTATGTTAGGTTCTCGTGCTGGAAGTGGCTAGGACGTGTATAGAAGACAGGGAGTAGTACAAGATACACTGGGGTGCGTTGCCCTTGGTAGAAGAGGTAGGCCAAAGGAGACGTGGTTGAGGACAATGAGGTGGAAAGCAGGAGACGAGTGTTGGGGAGATCTTGAGGAGTTAGCCCAAGACAGAATGTGGTGACGAGAGTTCATTGAGGCCCTATGCATCCCCGTGGGTGCTACAGGAAATGACTGATTGACTGGTATTATTATTATAAAGAAGATAAACCCCTATTCATGTGGAACCAGTCTTCAGGGTCCAGTGGCTTGAAAATCAATTTTCTAGAAAATATAAAATTCCATAATAAAATTATTTGGATACTTACCTACTGTTAAAGGTAGCTTATATCTCCGCACTGATAGGCGAGGTGGCATTCAAACAAAGGATTGAATGGCTGCCCAGATGACTGTCTAGTACACCTGTTCTCCACCAGGTGTGTTTTGAATGTTTTAGCTCTTGTTAGAATTCTCCTTGATAGCCCACTAAGTGTGGGGAGGCTGGGTGAGGTCACCAAATACTGTAACAAATTTTATTATGAAAATTTATATGTTAGTATTTGGGATGAATCTTACCTACTGTTAAAGATAGCCGATTCCGACATTGAGAAGACAATAGTGGGTAGTGCAGCCAGACAAAGTCCGCTCAGCCAATCGAGCTAAAGGGTTTTTGCATGAAACCCAAAACATTCTTACCTGACCTGGAATCCTTTCTGGATCTTACTGCTACCAGAAGTTGGATTCCATTCAGGAAGGAAGGCTCTCATACATGTGCAGTGAAGAGCAGCCTTGTGGAGAAAATGCTTCAATTCAGCCAGAATGAAACACAAGCGGCATGAGGGGACCTCTGTGCCTAGATCCAAAAGCTCTATATATTCACTAAAAATAAATACCTTTATGATATGCATATACAGGTAAGCTCCTATACAATATACAGTATGTACCTTCATGCTCCACAAAATATCAAAACCCAGGATTTAAAACAGAGAACCTCAAAGATTACTCTTTCTTTGGTTCAGGAAAAGACTTTACCCACTACTAGTAGCAGACTAAGGGCTTTACCGTTTTCAGACACAATTCTGCGTACTTAAGGTAATGAACAGCAAACCAAATTGCACTTGTACTGCGCCACATTAATCCCATCCTCGAACAACATATTGTCATCAAACTACATGATGTTGCAATTGCTCTCTCATTATGAATGTGTACCTTCAATAAAGGTAAAAGGCATGGAGCTAGTTCTCATGCGCTAGCCTAATCAAATATGTCACAGAAAACCTCGTGTTCTTTGACAAAGACATTCTAGGTTTCTAAAACCAAAACACAAAAGGTTAACTTTGCATCGTCCAGGCTTAACCTTTGACAAAGATATTCTAGGTTTTCTAAAACCACAATACAGAAGGTTAACTCTGCCTACTCCAGGCTTAATCTACGACAAAAATGTTCCAGGTGTCTAAAACCACAAAATGAAATGTTAACTTTGACTCTTCCAGGCTTAACCTAAGTAAGTTTTAATTGCCCTGGCAGGACAGAGAAGTGTTCCCTCTTCTTCCCCACCAAAGAGGTTAAATTGGAGTTCTTACAGTTCCTGGAACAACTTAGCCTTAACATAAATCACAGCTCTAAGGCAAAAAGATAAAAGAGCATTCCCTTGTACAGCAAGCTTACAAGTTTAATGAATGTTAGCTGTATTTTGTAATCTCTTATGCTGAGACTGTACTGTAATTGTGCCTGATTACCTTAACAAATTCTCCAGTGAGGCCATGTTTTCTAACGAAGAAAGCCATTACCGAGTAGGAAGCTTTCTTAAGGGCTAAAATTCTTCTTCAAGAAGCAAGAAGTGCCTATTCGTCTTCCGACAGACAAGCCTGCAAATTGCAAAAGTATCCCCACATCACCAGATAAAAATGTACTGAGGAGGAGTTAGGGAAGCTGACTGAAATCATAATGCACAGGGACTGAGCCAGGTGAGGCAACAGAGCCTTGGCCTTTGGAATACTGTCAACACAGTTGGTCAACTTGAACCAGCTGACTCTGCAGAAAAGAATTCTTGATCCTAAAAGTCGACATCATCCACCTATGGGCAGCAAATTCCTTGTGAATACTTATAAAGACACCGTGCACGAGCCAAAACAATGCGCCTTGAACAGGAATACCTTCTCTGCAAATACACATCAAAGGAACTTTCATGACTGAGTGTAATGTTTGTTCTTTTTGTATGTCTTTTTACCACCTTTTGTTATGATGTTCCTTTCTTATTACAGTAGTTATTTTATTCGCTGCCCATGTAAAGTTCATATTTTTCTTTATAGTTGCTTTATCATTTCTGGCTTTGTTGTTATAGTAGCATTTGAGTCCCAGGGGGCTTTAGGAAGACACAGTGTAGTTTTCTTACTTATTATCACACTAGTAAAAATAACATTACATATAAAAGTTAAATATATATACAAGTTAAGTAGTATGAATACGAATCGAAGTGTGAGCCTTGCTTTCTTCTCAACCCACAACTGGTGATGGCTCATGACCTCACTCCTTTGCTTCTCTATCTTCTATCTGCTTCTTTTCTGTTCTCTACTGTTCTGCTTCTGTTTCTCCTTCCTTGCCTCCTTCAAGGTTTTTTTAAAGGAAATGCCCATCCCACAATGGGCGGGCAATAGCTTCTGTCCTGCCCTTGTTAGATGTCCTAATTGGCTGAAACTATCTAACAATGTCCTTTTGGGTGGATTTGTTGAATTAATTCCCTCCTCCGTAGGAGGAGACTTATGACATCACTGGAAGTCTTTAGTTTCCGGCGAGAGTGGACAGGTAAGCACACAGGTGAGATGTGTAAACATTCCTTAATGATTTCCATAGATAAAACTTGCCCCAGTGTTTTGGCTACGCAATCATAACACAGGAAGTGTTGTTACTCCCTCTGCTTCGTTATTCTCTCTCTCTCTCATTTATTTTTTGCTCTCTTAAATTCACACTATTCATTACATAAGGATGTAGGGGTATAAGAAAAATGTTTCCTCTTCCACCAAAAAAAAAAAGATCTTTCCTTTGGAGAATCACTAATACCATGCTGGAAAACTGAAAAGCATGGGGACAGACACAAAGTTATTCAGTCTCAATACTGTACATCTAACACTGGGCACCAGTCTCCGGTTGCTTACGGTGCCAGGAAAAAGTTAGAGGTACAATCCCAGAGAATAACTGATACCTGCTCCATTGCATTCTCTTTAATTATACCTCCTACTAAAGAATGAGATACTTCTGCTGGAGAAGACACAAAGGAACAGCTATAGTAGACTAAAACCAGTGGAGGGGAACTCAAAAGGAATCTTATCGCCTTAAAGAGAGTCATACTGAGAAGGCGACTGACAGGAGAAGTCAAAACAGCTGCCCATATCCTGTGCAGCATCAGCCTTACTACAGATAGGAGCATAAGTGTTCTAACTTATTCAAAACTAGTTAGTATAAGCATGAGAGCATTAGCCCACAGCATCAGAAAAGGGTTCTACTGCACATGAAAAAACAACTAACTCTCTTCCTTGCTAAACTCCTGCTGGCTCCAAAAACACTAAGGTGCCACAAACACACTAAGCTGGCGCCCCAACCTCTCTAAGCTGGCGCAGAGAAGAGGCAATTATAATGAGCAAAAGTTCGCAGATAAAAATTTCAAAATTCGAAACAGAAACCTGGACAACAAACTCAGTTCCAGCATGTCCAAAGCACTGTCAGTCTCCAGTTCGTCTCTTCAAAGGAACGAGACAAAGAAAACTGAATCTTCAATTGAAGATGGTTTAAGCGCTGATAAGCACCTGTATTATAAGAAGTGGTTCTCCACGACTTCAACAAAACCAGAAGACAAGCGCTGACAGATTTAAAAGAAGCTTTGTGCGCCAGAGTATGACGAAACTTATGAAACACGCTCTATTTGAAGGAGAAAGCTTGGGTTCCCTTTCTCCAACTACTTAAATGGCACCAAAATACTCGAAGAAAACCGCCTCTAATTCAGACTATTCTTCCATCAAAGGGCAACAGGAGGTGATAGCTTGCGACAGGAGGTGACAGCTGACGACAGGAGGAGACAGCAGCCGAGTACCTGTAACGCAACCACGACCCGATGTAAGGGAGACAGGGAAACACAGACAGAATAGACTCAGCTGAGTCAGTAGTCAGCTAAGCAAAAGAAATCAGGAAATACTGGGAGGTAGGGGGAAGAGGAGTTATGACGACTCTCCCGCCCCATCTAAAGGTAAGTCAGCTGATGACAGGAAGATGGTAGGTAAGGGGAAGAGGAGTTACAACAACTCTCCCGCCACATCCAAAAGTGAGTCAGCTGACGACAGGAGGAGACAGCAGCCGAGTACCCGTCACACATCCACGACTTGATGAATGAGAGACAGGGAAAAGCAGTCTGAAGAGACTCAGCTGAGCAAAAGAAAATGAGAACTGCTGAGAGGTTGGGAGAATTGGATTTACAACAACTCTCCCACTGCATCCGAGAGTGAGTCACCAGACTTGAGAGCATTCCCATACAACACATCCTAAGAAAGCCAAGAAGCTAGAATAATATCTAGCTTGGAAACAACAGATTACTGTAACCATGGTAGATTTAGAAAGAGAAACATTAATTGAGGCAGCAGTAAGATATTCGCCGATAGCCGAAGAAGCATGTAAAGAATGAACAAGTGCATTTCGACGGAGAAAGAGGAATAAGCTAGCTGACAAGGATTTAGAAGAGCAAATTAAAAAGAGATTGCTTAAACAATCGACTGCATCGACATAACATTAGAAGTATAACTCACCACAGACATTATTGTTAATAAAACTGTCTATACCTATATGTATACAGTAATTAGTCCTATCGTGCTAACCACCTCAAACTAGGTGCCAATGATGGCAAGAGTCACATACGTAGCAAAGCTTAATGTTTACCAGAATTATCTTTCAGCTAATGCATTATACAAGATTCAAAGCACGAAAAACGGAGAGGCAGGTGATGGAGGGCACAGAATCACATTGCCCCGAGAACCAACCCGGTTCCCTGGCAGCGGACTCTTCCAACTGTCGCAGGGCAGTCGTAGGCTCAGGCTACAGACGGGTGAGGGCACTGACACCTTACCTCCTATAAGGGAACATGAAAATAATTGCACACTGTGGGGGACCCAGACTGGTTCCCTAACCAATTCAGACAAACCTTGTACTAACCAAAATACGGTTTACGTCCTCGTCTAAATTCTCAGTACTCTTTTCCTGAACTGAAAGGGGAGCAGTAGAAGGTGGAGCTAAAGATGAAGTCTCAGTACTAACTAAAGCATTAGCAAAATAAAAGCCTAGACTGAGTATGGGCAACTACAGACGGCAGGTTGATAACCTGACGTAACTAACTGCTTTCGCAATCTATCTGCTCCCTTCTCTTCCTTTATTGACAAACTTTAGCAAAATGTCCTTCAAAAATCCATAGTGCCTCAACTATTCTCAAGATCACACATTATACCACTGCAGCCGGCACAAACCGTGTGTGTATCCTAAAAAGTCAATATCCTGCTAACACAGTAATCATTCCTACAGAACCTTTAGTTCTTAGCCTTGATTCCAATGGAGACATCCTTGGAAAAATAAGTGTAAAATACCGTGATAGCAGCAAACAACCATGAAATACCAACAAGTGCCCATACACAAATAATATATATATATATATATATATATATATATATATATATATATATATATATATATATATATATATATATATATATATATATATATATATAACGTGACCCTGGAAGTGTGACGTAGATAACCCACAATTAATCAATCAATCAATCATATATATATATATATATATATTATTTGGAATGAATCTTACCTACTGTTCAAGTTAGCTTATATCTTTGTGCAATTAGGCACAATCGCCATTCAAAATAAAATAACGCTTGGCTAACCCACTACGACTGTCTTTGTAATCACCAGTTTCTCAGCAGGTGGTGTTAGAATGTTTACGTTCTTGTCAGAATTCTTCATGACTGCCTACTAAGATGTGGGGAGGCTGGGTGGGTTTCCACTTTAACAGTAGGTAAGCATCCAAATAATTAATTTTAACATAATTTTCATTATTAGGAATGAATCTTACTTACTGTTAAGGTTTGCTGACTACCACACTGAATGAGGATGTTGGGTTAGTGTAGCCAGAAAAACAATTGCTCAGCCAAGCCAACTAAAAGCTTTTTAATTTAGGGAAAAAAGCTTCTCAATATCCCTGCCTGTTGTGTGATCCTTACTGGCAAGCACTGTCGCCATTAGTTGGGACCACAACAGGATGTAAGGCCCTTCTAGCGAGACTTGTCAGAGGATCCTTACAGGGAAAGGGAGTATCTCATAAAGTACTAGTGACTCCTGTGCCAGAGTCGAAAGCCAATGACCAACAGTCCAAAACTAAAGACAACTAGTACCACCTTCATATATGAAGGTGTGCTGCTATACACCATTGTGTACCTTCATGCTCCCAAAATTCAATACCAGGATTTCCTAACAACTAACGATAACATAAAAAGCCAGGTTACTATCATATTTGGTTCAAGAGAAAGCATCCCCACCACAACGATAGGACTAAGAGCTTTACACCTCATATGAAATTTGAAAATTTCGCAAATAATATGAGGCAAAAACAGTTGTATCTCCCCTGAGTTGCATGACAACCTTTTCCAGCGAAAGGTATTAAAGGAAATAGACATGCTTATGGTAAGGAAGCCATGAGGATTATTTTAAAAAATGGTAAAAGCTCAGGCGTCAAATGTGTGTGCATTGACTTAAACATTCTTGGACATACAGTCAACACCTGCCTATTCGTGGTTCAGGATTCGCGGCTTCACCTATTCACGGATTTTTTCCATGGAATGTATCACTGACTTATTTGCAAAAAATTTGGTAATTTGTGGATTTTTCTGTCAAGAAATATTCACTAATTACTGTATTTACATGTTATTTTCATGACTATATACATTTTTTATTATAAATTATTTCCTAATTTTCAAATATTAATATTAAAGTAAATACAGCAAACTATCAATAAAATGTACAGGCAGTCCGTGCTTACCAGCAGCATAGGTTAATGGCATTTTGGTGTTATGGGGCTTGGCTAGCAATGTTGCTAACTGGATTTTCAGTGCCAATCTCCAGTTAATGGTGCCGTTAAGTGGGGATTTCGGGGCCAATCTCTGCTTAACAGCGCCGTTAAGTGGGGACTTTGGCGCCAATCTCTGGTTAACAGTGCTGTTAACTGGGGTTTTTGGTGCTATTATCTCCGATTTTCAGTTAGCAGCTCTCAGAGGGGGACAGAACCCCTGCCGTTAACCGGGGACTGCCTGTATTTACTTTTCAATGCAAATTAAATATTAAGGTACTGTATACAGTTTTTAACTTCTAAGTGTTTCCTCATGTACTGTCAACAGAAAATGGGACTGTTTCAATACTGTGAGAGAAAATGGATGTACTTGAAAATAGGGGTAACTTGAATTGTTTTCATACTTAGCTGTAGCCATACATTTTTACAAGTAATGTTTTAAGATGATGTTACAGGTAATGTTTTAAGATGATGTTGAAATATTAAAGTGTTTCAGATAATAGTTTAAGGTATATTCTGTGTAGGATGAAAGTTTAAGGTATGAAAGAAAATGGATGTACTTGAAAATAGGGGTAACTTGAATAGTTTTCACACTTGGCTGTAAGGCATACATTTTTAAGGGTAATAATGTTGTAACATGACTTTGAAATGATATTAAAGTGTTTTAGATGATAGTTTAAGGTAAATTCTGTGTAGGATGATAGTTTAAGGTATACATTTGGTACTGAACTATTAAAATAAGCAGTTATAAATGTTTTTAGAGGAGGGGTCTGGTTTTGAACTCTCTAAATAGCCAGTTATAAGCATTTTTAGAGGGGGATGTCAAGTATTCATGGATTTTAGCTATTCGTGGGTGTCTGTGGTCCCTATCCCCCGCAAATACCAGAGGTTGATTGTATGAGTGTTTGGGCTCCTAACACCACAAATAAATTCTTAACACCTCTTAAAGGTTTATGCCTGTCCAGGTAAACCATTAAGAGTTCTAACTGGACATAAGAAAGCAACTTCTCCATTGCCTACCAAAACAGTTATATACTGTACATCAGGCACTGACACAAATCTAGGAAGGGCCTACACCTCTACATCTTTTCTCTAAGCAATGAAAGAAAAGAGAGGCTGCCACTAGAACAAAGCCCACATACAAGAAATGGTCTGAAGTTCACTAATACACTTTGCCACAGCAAGAGCTAAAAGAGAGGTATCTTTCAAGTTCTTCAGAGATGCCTTATCCAAAGGCTCAAAGTGAGGTTATGTTAACATCTTAAGGACTACACCTAAATTTCATTGCAAAACATGACAGGAAGATTCGAAATTTCCAGCACAAAAGATTGAAAACCTCTTCAAAATTTAAATCATGGGTGACATTCCAGTCAGCATGATGCAGAACTGAATACAATGTAAAACAGTATCCCTTGATAGCTGTGACAGAACACTGCTTTGCTTACATGAGATACTGGCAGAACTTAAATTAGGATATCTAGTGGAACAGGTGCTGGATATCACTCTGGACAAGCACCAAGATCAATACACTGACCACTATTATTGATACACAAGTCTAACAGTGGAGGGTCTTCTAGACTTTGGGATTATTTCCTTGGCCACTCCAGAAATGCCCTTAGCTCATAACAGACAATTGACACTCTCCACATGGTCAGGTGAAGCATGTGGAGGTTTGATGGAATCTTCTGAAATAAGAATGTCTGAAAAGATCTTTCCTGAATGGAAGAAGTCAAGGAACATCTATTGCCAGGAAAGGAAGTTTGGGAAATCAACAAGCTATCAAAATCGCAACTTGTTGAGTATTTCCTCAAAACAGCAAACAGAGGAAAAACATAAAGGTCTAGATTTGACCATTCTTTAAGGAAAGCATCAACTGCCCATGCCTGAGGATCCTTGCATGGAGGGCAGTAAACTGGGAGTGTAGTGTTTTGGGAAGTCGCGATCAGATTCGTGTTTGGTTCTTCCCAATTCCACAACTCCTGGCAAACTGAGGAAGAGGAGACTATCTGACGAAAGACCTTGCCCTTTTCTACTGAGTTGATCTTTAATACAATGTTTCTCCTTAGGAAAAAAAATGAGGTAAAGGGATGATGTTGCTGGACTCTGTCCAAAGGAGAAAGAAGCTTCTTTGCTAGCCTGAACAAATCTCTTGGTCTGTCTCCTCCTCATCCTAGTTAAGAATCAAGAAGCTGAATTGTTGGAAAAGACTGCAATCGTACTGTCTCTGACTAGGTGCTCTGCTTCTGTAAGACCATTCGAAACTGCCAAAAGTTGTAGGTTGTTTACCTTCCAACTCCCTGAAATCAAATGTTTCTCAGAAAGGGCCCCCGCAATACAGCCTCTGAGACATGAGGACAGTGTAAAGGTTCTTGAGGTTTACAGGCCAATCTATTAAAGTTCTCAAAAGTGGTAGAAAAATTGTCTATCCATCTCTCTGTAGGAAAACCCCCAAAAAGAGGGAGCTACTCTTCATCCCCAGATAAATAACTGACTGAATCAGAAAAGCATACATTAGTCAACACCGAACAAAATGTGCCAAAAATCATACTTTGCCCTTCCAAAAGACTGCCAGGACCAGGCTGAATGACTCATTAAAAAGGGAGTAATATGAATAAACTTGAGACTGGAAATTTCCAAAACTGGCCTTCAGCTCCCTTCCTGAAGTCGTGGGAACAAGAAAAAAAATGGTAAAACCTTGGTGACTAGAATAAAAATGGTTTGATGGCCTCATTGCATAACAACTGTCCAATCTACCCCTCCCAACTCAGAACTTGTGTGTGTGTGTGTGTGTGTGTGTGTGTGGAGTGGAGAGAAGGACACCAGGAAGTTGACAGGGGTGGAAAAAAAAGACAAACAATTACAAATGCCTTCCTGCCAAAATTCTTCTAGAAGCTTTGCTGACACTTCAGCCCCTGTACATGAGTCTTCTGAGAGATCACACACCTACTTGAGCTGGGGTTCAAAAACATCAGTTGATTACAGTTGTAATTTTTTTTTTAATTAGCATGAGAGCCAGATCACCACTGAAGCAGAACTTTCAAGTGGTTTGGGAAATTCTACATGGAACTTACATGCAATAAAGGTTGAAGGGGCAAGACCCTAGCAGGAAGACTTCAAAGTAGTGTTAAGAATTTTCTATTCTCCTGATTCAAGACATTTTAGGGGATGACCTTAAACACTTAGGGGTTAGGGAGATAATGATGGGACGCTGTCAAAAACAGCTACTAATGGTTCAGCAGGGCTACTTTATAAGATATGTACACAACTGTTGCCATTACTTTACGACTGAGTTGTAAAAGGAATAAGACATTCCTCCCAGGAGAGGTTGAAAACTCTGATGCCTCATCAAGAAACGCTGCCCCTTCAGGACTAATGTTTATAACTATCATCATCATTATCTCTTATATGTATCTACATACATACATACATACATACATACATACATACATATATAGTGGGTCCCTGCTTACTTGTAGATCAGTAATTGCAGTATCAGTTAGTCACAGATTTTTCTGTGGACCACATCTCTGAATACATCGTGGGTAATTCACCACTTCGCGGATTCGTCTGTGTTATGTATATCCAAATATATCGTGGAAAATTCACCACTTCGCCGATATTGAAACACTTTAATATCATTGAAACACTTTAGTAATATCATTTTAAACACTTGAATATCAAACACTTTCTCGTATAATATAATTTCAAACACTTGAATACCATTGAAACACTTTACAGTAATGTCATTTCGAAGTTTAAGATTAACAAGATAAAAGTACAATACAGTAAATCATATGGGTACTCAACAGTGATCAATATTGCATGAAGATGATGCTGATGAAGACTTTGTTCCATGAACTGTGGGTGTGTTGGGCTTGGGATGAACATTTCTCAAAAGAAAAAATACACTTTACAGTATGTATTGATTACTGTATTTTGCTGTGTTTACATTAATATTACAGTACGGTGCTGTATTTGAAAATTCGTCCACTACAGTCAATCATTTTTTTTATCATAATTGTATTCATTTGCAAAAATACCAACATGAAAATATGTAGAGCGACAAACCTACTGTTTCGTTTGTACGTAAGTATTGTACAGTACTACAGTAGGTACGTTATTCAAACACTTTACTATGCTGTAATATAATTTCAAAATCATCTTACAAAACACAAAAAATCAATAAAATGCACAGTTGCACAGTACACGATGCGCAAACCATACGATGCACAGCTGGCCCGACCTTCACACAGTTCTCTACTTAGGCTTAAAGTGAAGTGTTTGCAGCAAGGTTTAAATTGTGAGTACATACATGTGTAACTTATATTTGTGGATTGTACCGCCGTAAGATGCTTCCTGATGCCCTGGTTCTTCTACAGCTTATGGGAAGGAGCCTAAATGTAAGAGGAAGGTTACTCATACAGTAAGTTGTGTGAAGAGGGGAGGAGGCACCCCATAGGAGATGTATCTCCTCTGCTTTGCTGTGCAGTCATATCATCAGTCATTCATTGGAATGCACAGCTAATTCATCATCATCACCTTCAATCAACATTGATCATTGGTGAGTACCCATTTGAGTTACATAATCTTAATATTTCTCTCTCTCTCTCTCTCTCTCATGAATTACCATTGCTTCCCTTGTAAAAGAAAATGGGACAGCACGACTAGTGCTGTAAGAAAGAAAATGAGCGTACCTAAATACTGTAGGCTATATACACTACAGGGTGAACTTAATTAGTTTTCACACATAGCTGTAAGCCATATATATTTTTAAGGCTAACGTTGTAAGATGACTTGGAAATAATATTAAAGTATTTTAGGATGATAGCTTAAGGTATATTTGGTGTTTGAAATATTAAAAAAGCAGTTATAAGCACTTTTAGAGGGGGTCTTTGATGTTTGAACTACTGAAGCAGGCAGTTATGAGCATTTTAGAGGTTGCTCCAACTTAATGCAGATTTTTGCTTAATGCGGTTGATTTGGTTATATATATATATATATATATATATATATATATATATATATATATATATATATATATACATATACACATATACATATATATATATATATATACACACATATACATATACATACATATACATATACATATACCTTATACATATATATATATATATATATATATATATATATATATATATATATATATATATATATATATATATATATATATATATATATATATATATATATATATATATATATATATATATATATATATATATATATAATATATATATATATATATATATATATATATATATATATATATATATATACATATACATATACATATATATATATATATATATATATATATATATATATATATATATATATATATATATATTTTATATATACATATATATATATATATATATATATATATATATATATATATATTTTACATATACATATATATATATATATATATATATATATACTAATATATATATTATATATATATATAATATACATACATATATATATATATATATATATATATATATATATATATATATATATATATATATAACATATATATATATATATATATATATATATATATATATATATACATATACATATACAGTAATACCCCAAATTCACAGATACACAGAAATTTTCATTGGAACTAACTAATTATCATACACAGTTTTTTCTGGGACTGCGAACATTGGCAAATACTGAGAAACACTGCAAAAGTGTTTGTGTTCAATTTTTTATGTAATTTATAAGTTTTCAAGCTTTAATGTTTAGATTAAATATTAAATAATAAAATAAATTTCTCTCTCTCTCTCTCTCCCGTCTTTCACTGAGATGAGAATTTTTATGGTACATGTATATGTTTATTTTTGTATGATAAATAATTTTTTTACCTAATAATAAATACTAATTTAAAATAATAATAATAATAATAATAATAATAATAATAATAATAATAAAACTAATTACAAAATTCATGTGTGATACGTATTTTAAACAAATATTTTTCCCTCATCTTCTGTAAGAAGCTCAAAGGCAAAAAGCTGTCAGATATGTCACTTTAACATGACAAGAAGGGCTAGTGTTGCTGATTGGTGGTCAAAGATTTCTTATAATTCTCTCTCTCTCTGTCTCTGTCCATAATAATTCATAAAAAATTTCACTCTCTTAAGTAAGGACAACTGTTTTCTCTCTCTCTCTCTCTCTCTCTCGTTCGTAGCTAACACAACCTACGTATTACTGTTTCTCTGTATATTTTTAACTGGACTGTAAACAATTTTAAATTGATTTAATTTTACCCGTACCGTTTACAAACTGTAAATGCGCTGATCTAAAACATAGACACATAGAGCATTTCAGTACAAGGAGAAAGAGACAGAATAAAGTTTAAAAACGAGGTTGAGAAGACTTCTAAAAATAGATCGGTGGAATGGGGAGAGGAAATAGTATGCTAATCTCACACTCTCTATATTCTTACGTTAACCATTTATTTCTTTTAAAGGGTAATATATCTAAGCTTCTTTCTTTTTAAAGTGAAATTATAACTTTAATTTTATTTAAAAGTTAGTTTAATACTGAATTTCCATCTTTTTATATCTAACGTAAGAATAACTTATCCCTCTCCCTCTCTCTCTCCTGTTATTCTCTCTGCCTCCATAATAATTCATAAATAATTTAACTTGATATTTCAAGTAAGGACTATCTCTCTCTCTCTCTCGTTATTCTCTCAGTCTCCATAATAATTGATAAATAATTTCACTCTCTCAAGTAAGGACAACCTCTCTCTCTCTCTCTCATTCACAGTTAGCGCTCACACATTGTTACAACTTATTATTTCTCTGTACGTCTTTACCTGTACAGTAGGTAGTTTAAATTGATCTAATTTTACCTCTACTGTCCAAGAAGTGTAAATGCGCTAGTGTAAATCAAAATCGTTCTAAAAAACAGAGACATAATAACCAGGCGCGGACTAGTAGTACTTGGGGCCGAGGCTGCTTCAGGTCGGGACCTTTTAACGAACAAGCGTACACATTTATCATATTTTGTTTTAGTACATGTTTCGATATGAACAGTAGTAGTTAGTGTCACGTTTCGGCAGGTTCTGCGTTTAATTTATATTGAAATGATTGATCTATTATGCTGTATCCTTTTATGTATTAAAAAGAGGTAATTCCATTACAAAAGTTAGACAACAGAAAAACAATGAAAATATTAGATTGAACAATAATTCATATAATATTTGATTGTATAATTATATGACATAGAATTGAGCAGCTACACAGGCCGGGTTTGTCAAGTCTCGTGAATGTACTATTGCCAGTTGTTTTATTGATTTATTTTTTTAATCAGCCTCATCCGAGCAGGGCGGGGCGCTCAATTGCCGGCCTGAGGCTGCAGCCTCATTAGCCTCAAAGTAAATCCGCACCTGATAATAACCAAAGTCAGCTTTAGTCAAAATAAAAAGCACTGTTTATTCATGAAAAAGCATTTCAGAACAAGAGAAAGAGGCGTAGAATAAAGTTAGTAAAAGAGGTTGAAGACGTCTAAAAAATAGATCGGTCGGAAGGGAGGCGACACGGAAATTCTCTTCAGCTCTATTTTATGTCAACAAATTATTTTACTTTTAAAGGTAATATTAAGCTGACTTTTAAGTGAAATTACAGTAACTTTAATTTAATTTATACAAATTAATAATAATTTGGGAGCATGATTAGGGTCATGTTTAGTGTTCAAACTTTAGAAATAAGCATTTATTACCATCTTTAGAGACCGTGCCAAACTTGAAGAAAATTCAAGCTTGCATGGGGTTCTGGAACCTAACCTCCACGTAAGGTCGAGGCATGAGTGTATATATATATATATATATATATATATATATATATATATATATATATATATATATATATATATATATATAATATATATATATATATATATATATATATATATATATATATATATATATATATATATATATATATATATATATATATATATATATATATATATATATATATATATATATATATATATCACACACATAACCTACATATTACTCTTGCATTAATCAAGCTGTCATCAGTATTGAAGCAGAGATACCAGTTCAAGTACCCTACCAATTAGAGAGCCTTCGCCTCCTTGGTCCAAGAACCTGAAACCTGCATGTTGAACAGAGGAAGGTGAAAAACTGATATGAAACGTGCATGTTGAACAGAGGAAGGTGAAAAACTGATATTGTATGTAAGTCCTAACCCAGCTCTTAGCATCTTCAAAAACTGGAAATAGATGCAGTAGCATTCCGAGAACCAGCATTAATAGATACACTTCCAAGGTCACCTCTGTTGTTTTAGATTAAGCCAGCAACATGTTGGCCCATTACATATGTTGGTTGGTTCCTAAGAGCTCATTCTAGTGCTCTACAAACACAGATATGAGTACACTACTGTAAGCTGTTTGTGCTTGGTGCAGAGGTATGTTAAATAGCTCTGCACCTAACACAGTTTCCTAGAATTCTCTTTCAACAGTTCAACCATTTTCCCAAAGGCTCTACTTCCTTGATAATGCACCTTACCATAATCAGTGTTAACTTCTTACTCATTTTAACAGGAGCTGAGGTAGAAGTATACAAAAGAGCACCAGTCAACAGATTCATCTTTGGAAAAAGGGAGTGATAGCAGATCAAAGCAAGCTAGGCACCATTTAAATACTAAAGGGGAATCAACCAAATCAGGGTTGAAATCCCTAAAGTCTGAAGGAAGAACTGTGATGGAAGAAAATGGCAATCTATGGTGAGGTGAAGAATGCCAGAGAAGAGATACCATGGAACGTCACCAATGACGTCACTAATCCCAGTCTTGTAGTAAGGACCACATGGCTGAGTGGGGAAGGTAGAGGGTTCTTGCATGACATCACCAAGGAACCATGACAACAGCCGGAGACATCTGCACAACACTTCACCCTTTAGCAGCCCTGTCGACTGTGAGCAACGAGAGATAACTATAGCTGATGTGCGAGCGTCGACTCGAGTTTACCATCTTTAGAAAAATGTCTACCCTTAAAATTACTGATTCGTTTTCTTTAGTTTACAATCAGAAAAAAATTGAAAGAATATCTAGCACCATCTCTTGGTGGCGTAACAATTCACGGTCACAGGGTTGCCAATTTTGCGAAAAATTCGCTAAATTTAGCTACTTTTTAGCTTCTTTTCATCATGTTTGACGATATTTTTGACTACTTTTGTAATATCACAATCAAATTGGAAATGAATAATGAAAATGTGGTATTGCTAGTCGAATAAACTGTTACAATTGGGGTAAGGAGGTAGGAGGAGGCAGCCGCTGTTGTGAACTTGTAGTTGTTGTTTGGGTTTCAGTTCCCTCCCAACCTTTATGAGTGTAACCTTCATTGAAGTGTCTGTCACAATGAGCAAGAAGTACACCCAATGTTTTAGACAGGATTGGTTGAATGACTCTAAATATAGCAAAGTGGTTAAGTAGAATACAAGGTGATGATACAAAGACACATTGCAAGTTCTGCAGTTGCTCACTAACTGCAAAGCCCGAGTGATTTAGACAAACACAGAGCCACAGCAAAACATAAACGTGGAGGAGCCATTTTCCTCTGAAAGACAACAAAGACCACTGTCGTTCAAGAAAGGAGTTGATAGTGCCTCCAAAAAGTCAGAGGCACAAATGGCTATGTTCATTGCAGAACATTGTGCATTACGAGTAGTAATCATCTGACTGATGTGTGTAAGGAGTGTTTTAGTGATAGCAAGGGCTGTGAAGATCTAAAGTTAAAAGATCAAAGTGCAGTGCAGTGATTTATAATTTGAATAGCCCCACATTTTGAACAAGAACTCTTAAGGATGACATAGGCAACAAAAATTCAGCTTGTTGATAGACAGAAAACAATGACATATCTGTGACCAAGCTCTTGGAGTTATTTACCATAAGATATTTCTCTGATTTAAATAAAACATTTGTGACAACGTTCTTAGACTTGGTTGAACTCAGTGAGTGCAATGCAGATGCAATTTGTGGTGCCCTTAAAAACCTCTGTGTAATCATGGACTGGAATTGCGAAAACTCATTGCTATTGGAACTGATAATGCATCGGTGATGACAGGAGTTCACAATGGGGTGTATGTGAAATTGAAAGCTGAGATCCCCATTTATTACTCATACAATGTGTCAATCATTCTGCAGCTTGCAGTTTCTCATGCTGCCAAAAAACATCTACCCAGGCACCTAGACTTTTTAATCAGAGAATGCTATAATTGGTTTTCACATTCTTCTTTAAGGCAGGCGAAATACAAAAAAAACTGTATGGTTTAATTAACGATGGAATGAAACCTAGAAAGTTAATACAACTAACACACGCTGGATGTCAATTGAGGTTGCCATTGTCCGAGTGTTAAACCAATGGGATGAATTGAAACTTCATTTTGAGCTCACTAGAAGAAAGAATGTTACACTGCAGAGCAGCTATATTCCATGTTATGTGACAAGAAAAATTGTTTGTTCCTCATATTTCTGAAATATATTCTTGGAGAGGTCAGTTTGTGAACAAGAAATTCGAGGCTGAAATTAATGATCCCACAAAACTACTGTGAACGATTTGGTCAACATTGACTCTTTGTCTTCAAAGATAATAATTCAGGAAGGAGGATTAATGAAGATGAGGATATACAAAAGATTCTTGGATCTAACCCTATTTGGGCTTTGAGTTTGAGGAAGTACATGAAAGAGGAGAAATTTCTGATGAGCCTGAAATTCGCAAGAGGTGCACTGAGTTTGTAGTTGGCTTGGTGAAAGAGTTTCGCAGTCGCCTGCCTGACAATCTATTAAAGTTCTACGTTCAATGTCAACCTGAGTGCAACTGAATGTTTGCAACCAGTGAAGGTAGGAATATTGGACTTGGTCAAGATATTTGTGCAAAATGAAGAACTAAGACGCATACAGTTTCAATGGAGGAAATTACACCACACTGTATGAAAAAAGGCTGATGACACACTTCAACTTTGGGCAGAGGTAGCAGACTACAGTGATGCCACAGGAGAAAATCCCTACCGAGATATCAGTGAGCTTGCTGTAACAGTACTTTCCTTGCCCCATTCGAATGCACATTGAACGTGTGTTCAGTCATATGAACATCGTCAAACGAAGTTACGTAATAGAAAGAATAATGAAAATCTTAGAGCAGTCCCTGGCTGTCCAAATATGGCCTTCGCAGAGAAATGAGCAAAATGTTGCCGTAACTACAAATTACCTGCAGATGTAATCAAGAAGACTGGAACACTTGAAACATATAAAGAAATATACTCCTTCCCAAGAAGCATCTACTTCCTTTGCACTATTGAGGATGAGGAGGACTGGGATCTGAGCGAGTTTTGATGGAGAGGCCATCTGATTAAGCTTGCAGATTGCCAAGGGCTTTTCATATATGATAATTGTAAGTATATGTGTATTATGAAAATTTTTCTTTTGATGGTGTTATATAGAACATGATATCAGTAGACAATATATATATATATATATATATATATATATATATATATATATATATATATATATATATATATATGTATATACATACATACATACATACATATACCTTATATGAATATATTCTGTATATGTGTGTATATATATATATATATATATATATATATATATATATATATATATATATATATATATATATAGATAGATAGATAGATATAGATAGATAGATAATGTTTACAAACATACACGTACATACATACTGTACATGTGTGTGTACTGCTGCTAAATATCTCATTGGCCTGAATGCCCACTGATTACAGTACTGTTTTGATATGTGAAAGTTCAGAAATTATCATTAAGGCAATGGCAATATTTATTGAGGTACTTTAATATTTTCAGTCAAGAAAAATGTATGCGTATCCTTTATGATTATGTGGTTATCATCTTCTGCCTCGATAATAACATGTTCGTGATAAAACTAAATTTCTATTTTAGCTACTTTTTCGGAGAATTTCCATTAAAATTTTAGCGACATTTTATGGCTAATCTACCGACAAGTAGTCTCTGGGTGTTGGCAACCCTGTTCACGGAACAACATTACAGTAATAAACATAACTCAGCTGGTCTAGCTCAGCTGACTAAGAGATGACTTGTATTTTGCCTATCTACTCTCAATCTATCATACTGCATATAAATGCATTATATTTGTGTTATGAATAATTATTGGTTATAAAATGATGCTTCATAAGTTACTAAAGGCACATGTAATAGTAAAATGAATCAGATATACATAACAGCATCAATCTCAGGTTATTGTTGGACCAACTAGTCATTTAACTGTCTAGCCTTTTCAGCGACCACAGTGGTACCCAATTCATATGTGAATGAGTAATCTACATGTTTTACAAATAAGATTAGATATACTGTATAGTATAAATATGCATTCATATATATATATTATAAATAGAGGAGAGAGGTGGGAGATAGCCTAGGCTAGCCACATATACCTGTGTTGTTAGTGGGCTAGACTTCAAGGATATTGTTTAGAAAATGAAAAATGGGTACTGACTGATTCTGAGATTTTGTTTGGAAAATAAACAGTGGACACTGACTGATTCACAGGTTTTGTTTGAGAATGTTGAAAAGTAGGTATTGATTGAGCAAGGAAAACCAAAATATAAAATCATTCAATATCATTTGTTGTTGCATTTCTTATGTAGGCTAGTGATTGTTTTGTTTATGCTTCACTTACACAACAGCATGTTGTGGAAGTTATGTTACTTTAGTTTTCTGCTTTATCCTTCCATTGTCATCTAGGCTAATGATTGCTTTTTTTTTTTTTAATCACTCACACATTTGGGTTGTGTAGGTTAGGTTGCTTTTCGGCTTGGAAAACTTTGAACAATAGTTACTGTTTCATCAATGGTTATCATGTAATTCCTAATTGTTTCCGTGCACTGAAACAATTTATTATCTAGGCAAGTGCTTGTCCTTTTTTTTTTCTTGCCTTTACTTTAGTCTATGCTAGTGTTCATTTTATGATCGGTCATGGACACATAATGAAAATACAATGGTAGCAGCAACTTGGCAGGACACTGGCAAAGAGAACATGTCCACTATTGGTGATCCAAGTGTTGTAGGGGTAACAATGTAAGAAAAACAAGTTGATAGACTTATACATAAACCATCTGTTCAAGCTTATTATAATAAGTATTATGGAGGGGTTGACAGGTTGGATCAACTACTATGTACAAAAGTCATAAAGCCAATTGGAGCATTTTCATTTTTTCATGAAGGAACCATACTAACCTAATGTACCCTAATCTAACCTAACCTAGTAGGGCGTGTTACTTAGCCGGGGGCTCCGGCCCCCAAACCTCCCAGTAAAAACACAATCAGTTCCGAGGTTAATTACAGTTGACTGACAAAAAATAATGGCAAATTCTTGAAAGCAACCAAAATACTACAGGAAAAGTCAATTGTAAAGGAAATCCCCACTGCGGAGTTACTACTTAGTTCTACCAAAAAAAAAAAACATTTCTCAACTGCCTATTATTTTTCTCTTGAACCACATGGAAAGCAAAAGAAGGCGGAGCATGAGTGAGACAAGAATTAGCCTAAACTAAGCTATCAGGTAATGGAGGAGGAGGAGAAGCAACACCTGAAGACAAAATTAAAAGACTTGAGTAGGATTATGGCCTGCCTTACGAACTGTCTACGTAATATATCGGCCTCTAGCCTAGCATCTTCCAATACTTCACAAAATGTCCTCCTCTCATCAGATGACTATATTTTCACAACAACAGCTAGGCTAGGCTAACACACAAATGGCCTTCAAGCAACCAAAACATTCGGTTTCCACAAACTCTCTTCTATAAGGCCTAGCATAATGCTTTCATCTCTGCTTGTTGTAGTTGACATAATGCAAAAACAGAAAAGAAGCACAACGGCCTACCGTGCAGGAGAAAATCGTCCAGAAATAGTCCACATTATCACTATCGCCACCTCACAGTCTACACAAGGACACGGAATTGAGATTTCGAACAAAAACGTCGTAAACATTCCAACGCAACCTGGTGGGAACCAGGTGAGTATACTACAGAGATAGTCCTAGCCAAGCATTATATTGTTTTATAAATCTAATCCTTCGGGCCAGCCCTAGGAGAGCTGTTAATCAGCTCAGTGGTCTTTTTTAAACTAAGGTATACTTAACTTTATAGCATTTTGAATGCCAATCGTACCTAATGGCTCCAAGATAAAAGCTAACTCAGTAGGTAAGTATTCCAATTATTATATATTACGCATATGCAATTTTACACACACACACACACACACACACATATATATATATATATATATATATATATATATATATATATATATATATATATATATGCAAAATATCACAAATTTAAGCCATTATTCACTTGGAAAAAACTTAAACTCTGTTAAAATTTTTAGTTGACAAGGACTTGTTTAGAAGCAATGATAGACAACGGTACCTGTTTATAGTATATATATATATATATATATATATATATATATATATATATATATATATATATATATATATATATATATATATATATATATATATATATATATATATATATATATATATATATATATATATATATATATATATATATATATATATATCATATGTGTGTATGCATGTGTATGTGTACAAACATAAGTATGTATGTATGTATATATGCGCTTTAGCATTATATTTTTCCTTTGAGTTTGGTTCGTCCTGGACATTAATCTTCTATTCCTGCTTTCGAGATTCACCGATGGTTCGAATGTGACTTTTAGCTGCGTACATGATTCGAAGGGTGTCGAAAGACACAAACAGTTCGTAATTCGGTAAAACCACCAACTTGTAGACCTTGTTTATAAAAGCTGAGAAGTCTTTTACTGCTTCCTCGTATCTTCCCCCTTGCAGCTTTGTCTTTCCTTCTTCGTAATCTGAAATTGGAATAGCACAAATCACTGAATTTTCGTTATCATACAGCATGTTGTTTTGAGTATATCAGGACGAAAGTAAATGATTTATGGTGTCATTTTATATCTTTATCTCATTATCTCTAAACGTTATATACTACTAATGACCAGATTTATGGAGGATAATATTTTGCAAGTAATGGCATTGCCTGATGAATTGGGGTGAGAGCCGTTTCGTAATCAAATCTCGTTTACTACTACTGCTAAAATCAAAGAATGGCTTGGGGGTTTGGGCAGGGGTAGGGGACGGGTAAGGTCACGATATATAACCAAGCATCTCTGATTCCCTTATGCTCAGCTACTTACCTGAGAAGTCTTATTAATCCCATTAACTATAAAAAAGTCCCAAACAGCATCACTGTCATATCAGTAAGAGAACAACCATATACATTTTCGGAGATATTCTGATTATGAATGCATTATAATTTTCCTGCTCCTAAAGACTATGCCAGTGATCGTTAGGAATCAATATTAGTGGGAAGAAAATACTTATAAAGGGGTTTAAGTACTTTCTTTCCATCAAGAAAACATATGCAAAATCTGACTAGTCAAAACTTTTGATGTTTGAAAACAAGGCCTACCACGAAAGGAAACGATTCATTTTCCTTATCCTTTATGAATTCAATTTATTGTACATATGTACCATATTTTTCTTTTGTCAAGTAATGAGACATCTATAAATGTCAGTCTTCATAGGCATACAGTAGCCATTGAGTGAAGAACAATAGTATTCATAGAGAGGAAAAAATGAACTAAGGTACTTACATTTATGTGCATCTTCTAAAGTCTTCAGCATTTTAGCCACGTCATGTTTAGTGCCACAGGTATTGCAGATTACTTGATTTTGCTTTTGAGGTTTACAGGGAAGAGGATCTCCACATTTTTGGCAGCAAAAAGTCCGGGACTGGTTCATCTTGTCATACACTGGCCAGTTACCAAGGCAAGCCTCGCAAGCACACCTATGAGTTATAGAAAAGATTGCTAGACAATATGGAATTACTTTTGTAGGCCTTACCCTCGAATCTAAGAAAAAAAAAGCAAACGTAAAATAGTCTTTTATGAGGGTTACAGTACAGTTTAGCACACCAAAATGAATTAAACCTTTTTAAGGACGAAGAAATAAAATAAATGCACTTTTACAAAACCCTTCCAAGATGACTTACACTAACACATTTATGCAACAATATAATTAAATGTGCACGATTTCACGCCATATGTTCTCGAATTTGTTAATAACAGCGAAGGATATTAGGCTACAAACCTCATGGCCCAACCGTTTGGCGATTTTCACACCATTTAGAGCTACATGAATGTTTTCATTTCCCATCATCCCACTGGATTAAAAGTGTGTCTGCCATTGGCATTTTCCCCACCATGGAGTTCAGAACTTTTCACAGGGCTCTCCTCTGCCTAGGGACACATTCTATAAGTATTCCAAGGCCAACAGTACTTATTCGGGCATCAATTCCCAGGTCGTGCCATTTACTACCACCGTGGAAGCAGGCCATAGTAAATGGACTAACGTGATTTTCGTGGTTGTCAATGCCCTCAAAAGAAGAGGCTCATCTACCATTTAAGGGCATGTTCACTCACACAGGATTCACAACCCTTCACTAAGCACTTTTTTTGCTTTGGGGTACATTGCATGAGAATCCTAGGTCACTGGCACTTCTTGGTCATCAATGGTCATTGGCACTTCTTGGTCATCAATGGTCATTGGCACTTCTTGGTCATCAATGGTCATTGGCACTTCTTGGTCATCAATGGTCATTGGCACTTCTTGGTCATCAATGGTCATTGGCACTTCCTGGTCATCAATGGTCATTGGCACTTCTTGGTCATCAATGGTCATTGGCACTTCTTGGTCATCAATGGTCATTGGCACTTCTTGGTCATCAATGGTCATTGGCACTTCTTGGTCATCAATGTCCGGGTGGTAACCCCTACCACTATCGTGGTGGTAGTCTGTTTTAATTGACTGTCCTAAAGAATGAATTTGGCAGTAATTATGATCTTGATTTTATGCCAGTTGCCTAATAGGGTGTATTTTTCATGTGGAAATCTTATGCCATGGCATTTTTACAGAATATTTTTGGTATGCAACTTCTTTGCTTGAAGTATCAATTCCACAATAGTTCTTAAGATTTTAGAGAATACATTTTTTTACTTTAGTACTGCATTCATTAAGACATAGTTATTTGTTGGACAAAATTTCAGTAAGCAAAATATTTTAGGGATCATTTCTCTTCTTTGTAGGATATGGTTACATAGCTTCTTTGCTTGAAGTCATGCCAAAGATTTTGGATTTTAACAATTGTGGAGACTCAGCTTATTCTTGTCTATGCACTTCACGGAATCTGCAGTTAAGTTATCGTATTAGATCTGATCGATATAGCACATGGTACTATTTTTGGTCCTGGGTACTGCCTTCTCCAAGAGATACCCAACTTGGAGTTCCTTGATGTTTCTTTTACTGGAATTATAGTGATCTCAGATCTGTCTCTTGTAATAGTCTTTTGTGGATGGTAATAATGGGAATTTTGGTTACTTAGGCCAGTATTATATATTTCTGGAGTTAGTTCTTCAGGGAACCTCTAAAGAAAGACTTAAATAGTTGGAAACTGTTTCTGACAAATCGCTTGACTAAAACATCAAAGTGTTATGAAAATGCAAAACTATCGTTATGCTTGAGTTAATTTCTCATTGTCATCATGGTTCTAGGAAATGATCCAAGGCAAGACTTCCAAATATTTGGGATGTTACTAGAGGTTTTGCCTTAAAGGATCGAGGTAATTCTTCTTCTTCTTCTTCTTCCTAGCTTGTTCCCATTTTTATATGGGGTCGCCGTGATGCCTTCTTTTGAAGGACTGTGATTTGGCTTTGGGGTAGACTTATGTAGTCCCGATCGGCTGCCCTGCCTGACATCACTTAGACTCCGGTATTGTGTACATGTATTGTACCAGTTCACCAGCGCTCTTTCTCCCAGCAGCGAGGAGTTGTCACGCGGTGAGGTCGACAGTCGAGACGTGTGAAGTGTCTGTTATGTTTTTAGATGTTGGAGTGGCTTTGTTTGTGTGTAATAGTCTGTAACACCCATTTGCTTTCGAGGTAATTCATTGAAAGAAATTCAAAATGAAACTTTTCAGAACTAGGAAAACATGATAGACGAATACCACTCACATACCTGAACCAATATGATGATAAAAGTTTCTTCTGTCGTAATTCTAAGGTGTTTTTTGTAAATATTGGACCATAATTTTCTGCTATGGTATCACCAGGTTGTAGCGGTCTTAAACTTATAAGCACTAACTTGGTTCCCTCAAAATACCTGAAAGATCACCAGATGCCCATAAATATGGTGAGAAAACAAATACAGATACTAAGATATTGCACGAAGTTCTTAACACTATTCTTTTACCAGTGAAATACTCCAGACTTTAGTAGTTTTCGAAATGAAAACAGGCAGCAAATCTTTGCAGCCTATAGATGTAAAAGCCAGTTATATATCTTTTTTATCATCATCACTTTCTTAATAACAAATATTCTAGTACATCAAGGAGGCATCTATACCTTGTAACTGTTGGATAACAGGCATGATTGCAGAAAGCAGCTGTTGGGTAGATCCCTAGACCTAGGAAGACACTTCTGCTTTCTTCAAGGCGACATTCGTCACTTTTGAAGTCCATTCCACTAACCTAAAATGATGCAAGGAATCTGTGCATAAAAACAACACGACAGTACAATGAACAAAGAGGTCATACATCTGTGCTGGAAAATATACGGAGAATGGTTAGGGTCAAGAGGATTATTAGCAGGTTTCCATCTACCACTACAGCAGAATTCGTCTCCTCGGTCTGTTTTGAGCATTGTCTAGTTACACAAGATAGTATGTATTATAAGAGATGCAGCATCGTGGAATCGGGGATATTATGAGGTGCAGCACCGGGGAATCATGGATACTATAAGAGACGTAGCATTGTGGAATTGTGGATTTTGTAAGAGACTCAGCGCTGTGGTTTCGTGGATATTACAAAAGATGCAGCACTGGAATCGTGATATTGCAAGAGATGCAACACTGTGGATCGTGGATATTACAAAAGATGCAGCACTGTGCAATCGTGGATATCAGAAGAGACGTAGCACTGTGGATTTGTGGATATTACAAAAGACGCAGCACTGTGGAATCGTGAATATTACAAGAGGTGCAGCAGTGTGGATCGTGAATATTACAAGACATGCAGCACTGTGGAATCGCTGGTATTTTAAGAGACATGGCACTGTGGAAATATTTTTTTCTTAAAGAAGGTGGGGAATTCTGTACCAGACAGATCGAAGAGATGGACTCCCCCCTCGTAGGATAATATTCGTATGTATAAGACTGAAGTAGTAAATAGTAAAGTCTTTTTAAAAGATATGTAGAGAATAGACTAACATTTATAAAACTTTTGAAGGAAAATAAGGCTGAATTAACTTGTCTGTTGTCGGAGGTGGCAGGGAAGGCTGCTTATTCCACCAAGACAAGGAAAACAGGTCAGTAAGATACCACATTGCACACAATGTTATAAATATTTTGTTAGTCTAGTTATGCTGAGTTGCAGTCAGTTGTGTTTAAAGTGATTCAGTGTTGAGAATTTACTTTGCTTACCTCGTGTGCATTGAACTGAACAATTTGTAGATTCCTTAATAGGAGACTACCTATGAATACCTCGTCATCTGTGAGACTGTCACCCCCTATGCCTGGAAAAAAGTTTACGGCCATTATATTCTCAGCATTCGGTATACCGTGGAAGGCAAAGTTATCTGGCTATTTTAATTTTTATCCTCCACAAGTAATCACAGAGATTTTCCATTAAAGTCACCTGTGATTGAATGTATAAATGCAAGAGTATTAAATATTTAAAAACTGGAACCCGCCTGTTCTCTCGCTGTTTCCAAAGAAGCTCGCCCTTTTCAGCACTTTCAAAAGAAAGGTGGCCATTATAGTCAGTGGGATAAAGTTGTTCTGGGGACGCTTGTCTTCGAGTCTCACCAGGTGATGAACACTCAGGTAGTCATTGGAGCGGTGAGGAGACCCCGGCGATGGAATTCTGGGTAGTTCTTGAAGGTGCGTCCGAATCTGCCAAAAATTGCAATTCCTCGTTACACGTAAATGAAGACCACTATCTCAGATGTTTGTTTCTGAAGATTAGGTAAAAGGCCCTAGAAATCAGTACATCTTTAAAATTAAAAAATCGTACGGATACCTCAACTCATTCAGATTTAAATATGTACCGAGAATGGGAAAGTGAAAATATTTAGTTGGTTTCTTAATTTTGTATCTTCAACTTATTATAATTACATACACATTTATCCAAGGCGAAAGATGATTATCCATTTTTAGTAAAAAATCAGATGTAACGTGAAATATTAGAAGCCCAGTAGCCAAGTAGAAAAATCTTATCTCCTTTTTTTCTTTCCAAAAACTACCACTACTGATATTGTTAATAATAATGAAGAGGGTAATCGGATTACCCTATTCATTATTATTAACAATGTTAGTAGTAGTGGTCGTAGTAGTGGTAGGTTTTGGAAGGAAAAAAGGAGATGGGATTCTTCTATTTGGCTTCTAATATTTCGCATAAGTTACATTTGGTCCTTGACTAAAAATGGAAGATTAACTTTCGCCTTAAACAACTGTGTACGTAATTGTAATAAGTTAAAAGGGGAAGATACAGAATTACGAAAATAACTAGATATTTTCACTTTGCTATTTTTGACATATTTTTAAAATCTGATCTGATCTTTGAACTGAAGATAATCACACCAACTTTGACTCTAAAATTAATTGTACGCATCTTTGAACTGTCATCTAGGTGAAAGTTTTCAACCAAAGACAGCAACTGTCAGAAATGCATCTGTGTCAGCCATAGTAGGTGAGTGAATATTTAAATACTAGCAAACGGCTCTCCCGGAAATGTTTACGATGGACAAGCCAGATAATTATCAATGAAGTTCATTTCAATTTCAGTGTGATTACGAAATACATGTGCTGGTTTTTTTAATTTCTCCCTTATTGGACCTGTATCCGTTATTTTCTTTAAAAAACGTCATTTTTAGTTTTCTGTAAAAGAAAACTATTGTGCTGGCTTTGTCTGTCCGTCTGCACTTTATTCTGTCAGCACTTTTTTCTGTCCGCACTTTTTCTGTCCGCCGTCAAATCTTAAAAACTACTGAGGCTAGAGGGCTGCAAATTGATATGTTGATCATCCACCCTCCAATCATCAAACATACCAAATTGCAGCCCTCTAGCCTCAGTAGTTTTTATTTTATTTAAGGTTAAAGTTACCCATAATCGTGCTTCTGGCAACGATATAGGATATGCCACCCGGGCCGTGGTTAAAGTTTCATGGGCCGCGGCTCATACAGCAGTATACCGAGACCACCGAAAGATAGATCTATTTTCGGTGGCCTTGGTTATGCGCTGTAGTGGCTGTACAGAAAACTCGATTGCGCTGAAGAAATTTCGGTGCCTTTTTTACTTGTTAAGTTTCTTTCCTACACGATTCTATTGATCTTTCTCAGTTTACCGTGGCATCAAGTTGGCCACATCAAGCTGGTCTGGCTTCGAGTCAGGTGAAGTTAGGTTGGGGTGTTTAGGGAAAACGTATGTTTCACGCTTTGAGTCATTACTACAGAAACACCGTCGGTTTCTGTCACATCTGCCCTTCAGCAGGAGTGCTCTTAGGTAACGAAACTGGTAAGATTACCGGGTGGTTCTTCATAATCGTGGCGATAACTCATACCTGTCAGGTTATGAGAATACCAGAGGGAGGGAATAACTGTCAAGTTTATTATATTATATAAACACACAAACACACAAGTCGATAAATGCACATACACACATGTGTATATATATACACATATACATACACACACACACACACATATATATATATATATATATATATATATATATATATATATATATATATATATATATATATATATATATATATATATATATATATATATATACATGCATAAATATATAACATCTGCGTTCAGATAACGTCATACATAATGCATAATTCATACATATTTATATATATCGGATATATATATATTATCCACCTCTATAACTATACCTAAATTGTGTCCTGGTATGACATGCACCATTAATGAACATCTCATTTTTATAACGTTTGTTAAATGTATGCACACACAGACTTATTTCCCGAATTTTTATCACATCACCGTAATTAATATACAACTTAAGCTGAAACTGGGGACCTAAATTGTCTCCTGGTGAAATATGATATTAATATGTTGCATCATTTTTATCTATTTTTTTTGGTTATTATCAACTAAAATGCACACACACAACATATATATATATGAATTTTTATCACATCACCGTAATTCATATACAAGCATTAAAAGCTACGTTTGTCCTTTAATATCCAATTCGCTCTACCTATAAATAAGATATTTTCATATATATATATATATAAGGGGATTTTTAGTCTTATTATCAAGTAAAAATATATATATTATATTATATATATGAAAATATATATAATATATATATATATATAATATATATATAGGATATATATATACATACATTTATATATATATAATATATATATATATATATATATATATATATATATATATATATATATATATATATATATATATATATATATATATATGTGTGTGTGTGTGTGTGTGCGTGTGTGCATTTATCGACATGCTGGATGCTTTGATTAAACCGAGTGATTTGTCCATATGATACTTTGATGAAAAAAAAAAAAATAAAAGTGATGCAATGCATTAATGGTGCTCTCACCAGGACACAATTTAGGCGCCCAGTTTCAGAGTCAGATAATTCGCGTTCCTCTCCGGATGGCGGGAAATAAGTCTGAATTATCGCGTTTGACGTCACCTTATCTGAACACAGATGTTCTCTACTTCACTCCTGTCAGAATAATGATGCCCCTGCTCAAAATAAGCGGTTTTGAAAATAGAAGGTATCGTTCCAAAGACCTAAAATAAGTACTTATCACTAATAAATTTCAGTATATTCATACTAGATTAGATGGGCTTAGTTGTACGGAGTCAGTCTATCAAGTAATGTTAAGCAATTTGTGGATCATTAACGTGAGGATGCAAGACCAGGATGTTTCATCAGGTGTCATCAAAATATCATTGTGCGATCAAGTTCTTGGCTTCAGAAATCCACTCGACAGTAGATGAAGTAACATGAATGCTGCTTGCAATTAACATTTTATATGCTTTTATTTAGCTTGCTTTTTTTTGTCTGTTTGTTCGTCTTCATCAAATCTTGTCACTCAATTTTCGACCTGTTCCCTTCGTCAGACGGACTTGAAATTTTGCATGGTTACTCAGTCCCGGTGACAATACAACCTTATATGATCAGTAGGCCAGTAGTGACCTCTAGTGACCCTACAGTGACCTCTCCCAGTATCTCAGGATTTGTATGAAACTCTTCGGATTTTTCACAACTTCTTTGACTCGGTAAATAACTCTACGGATTTTTTCAAACCTTCTTTGGTTCGACAAGATTTCAATTGCGTTAGCTACAATTATAGATCGGTTACAATTTCTGTCAAAACTAAAAAGCATAAAATAAAAAAATATAAAAACCAATTTTTTAAAAGTGAAAAATATATAATTTTTTGAGACACACCGGGATTTTCTTACAGTTAATAATTTTTCTTTTCTTGTAGCATTTCCTTCCATGTTTGGCGCCTACGCTTTTATTTTTGTAGACATGATTAATTGTAAGAAAATCTTGTTGCGTCTCAAAAAATTATTTTTCATTTTTAGTGCGATTTAATAAGAGCGCGTTTTAAAAAATTTATTTTTATATTTTTTTTATTGGCCATTTTACGAGGTCGCACGGCTATAAATTACGCATAATTATTACAATTGCTATGGAAAGATCAGTCAAGCGAAAATCCAAAAATGAAACCCAAGACGATTTAAATTTTCACGCAGTTCTTAGCAGTGCACCAAAAAATGTGATCGTCTGTGACACATATTGGAGGTTTCTTACACAATAAATGTGCAAAACTTTTGAAGAAATATTGCGTGAAATAATGTCGACAAAAAAAAAAAAAAGTTCATTGTCTGGGAACTACCCTCAGTAACTTTGAATTTCGAATAAACCAATTCACATGCAAATGGATGTCATGAAAGTGAGCTAATTTCTTTTACCTTTTTAAAGAAGCCAAGTCCATGCTGACTTATAATTCTCAGGGCGAGGAAGCAGTTGAGCGACATCCCACTGTCTTGGAGTAAAGCTAAAAACTTGCACTCCCATTTGTGGTGAGTTGCAAGGGCGAGGTCGCGGCATCCGATACTGCAGAAGGCGACGCCGGAGCACCAACGGCAGGGCACAGGTGCTGTGATGCTGAAATAATCATGAAAGTGGAAGCCTTGTCAGTGTGACGATTATTGATTAAGGAATACTAACCTTCCCCAATCACACTCTTGGGAAAATGACTTATAGCACCACTGACTTCAAGTCACGAGCTACAGAGTATAGGCCTATAAAAGTTGGCTGTCAGACAACGTGATACCCGTTAAAAGCTTCCAGATCCATCCTTGCAGAACTTCTTTCTGGAAGATACACAGAAGATTCACTCTTTGATTTTAATATCTCTCTTCATTTTATTGATTAATAATTAATATTATATTCCAGAACTAGGGGAAATCATGAGTTTGGAAGATGAATCGTTGTGTCTAGCTCTAGTACATGATACTTTTACAAGCTGTGACACTGTATGTGAAGTCTTTCCAGAGCATACACGTGCCTGTTGAAGCTTACATTTGTCCCTAATGGCATACTAAAGAAGCAATGGCCACCAGCAAGAGGTTTATACTATTTATACTATAATAGGTTTATATACTATATATACTATTTATACTATATGTATATATATATATATATATATATATATATATATATATATATATATATATGTGTGGTGTGTGTGTGTGTGTGTGTGTGTGTGTGTTGTGTGTGTTTGTTGTGTGTTGTGTGTGTGTGTGAAATATATATATATATAATATATATATATATATATATATATATATATATATATATATATATATATATATATATATATATATATATATATATATATATATATAATATGTGTATGTGTAAGTGTGTTTTCCAGGAGAAAATCATATCACCATAGGAACAGGGTAGCTAGGACTCCTGGTACCTAGAAACTTCGAAGTATGTACAGTATGGTAAATAAATCTGAACAGCTATTTCCTTGATATTATATTATAACCACATCTCTCATGCAAAAACTGATCGAAAAACATTTTTTGCTGGCAGCCATTTTCAAAATGGCTGCCACGGCGGTATCTGGAAAATCCATGATGGATCTACACCTAGTTTTTTAATATCTTTGGGTAGAAAATGTACCAGATTTAATGCTTTTGCAATGAAATTAGTTTTTTTATAGCAGATTTGCCCACCAATGTTTATTAGCACGCGTCGTAGCCTGCATTGGAAAAAAAGTCTATAGTGTTAACTGAATCCGGAGGCAAATTTCATGGCAACCTTGTTGTGGCTGAAATACAAAAACCTATCATCCGCATCACGAAGCTTCTCTCACTCTCTTTCTCTTTTATCCTAATGCATTACTATTCTCCCTGTATTTTAATATATTTTGATCTATTTGTTAATTTATTAATTTATTTTTTCTTTTTTAATATGTGAGATCTCATCTTTCTGTATTTTCTTTTACCTGCTCTTACTTCGTCCTAATGAACACCATATTCTTTGGAAACTTAAATTTCAAGTCAATGGCGCCTGCGGGCTTGTTCCATATGAGTAGGGCTCATCTTCTAAATAGACCCTTCTGCATTTAGTCCTCTTCCCCAGAGATAATTTTCAGAAAATTACCAGACACTGTACATTCACCTCACGTAAAAGCATGTAGAACAGCTGCTCCTTTTTCTGGCTGTTGTTCACGAGAGAGTCATAAGTGATACTTGTGATAGCAAATACGTACACTGTGGCGTACAAGTCCCCAGACCACTTCTGCCACGGAATAATAAATCTATGGCCCGGGGACGTTCCGTACGTGCTCTGACATATAAAAACCGGTGATCAATAATGTTGTTACGAAAAATGGTGTCGCACATCTTAGCAACGAGATGACCCACTTTATTTATTAATTGATTTATTTATCTATCTATTTTTTTATTTTTTTATTTTTGTGATATTTAGACGGACGCCGAAGAATTTCTCCTTGTCAGGAGGAAATCTCTCAGCATCATCTGAGGTGAAACAGAGATGCAGTTTTGTTGAGGAACTTTTGTGTTCTGTTTTCGATTTATTTGTCTAATAAAATCATGAGGTGCGTACCTAAGATGTCTGGGAATGTGGTTGCAGCGGGGGTATGAGACATTTTATATAAACTTACGCAAGTATATGCACAATTACGCTATGATTCAAATAGCATTTATTTTCTCATTGCAAGGACAGTCTAAGTTATGGTCCCAGGTAGGTACAGTTTTGTGCGATATATTTCTGTAAAGCTTAATTCACTGGGCAATCAGGGGATCTTTCCTAGATAGTGACCCCCAAGGGTTTTACCTTTGCGGCGTGTTAATACAAGGCCGTTGGAGATTACTGCAAAAACATAAACAAAATACTGTAAGTATCATAATGATAATAACCCCCAAGAAATATATATAAGTCTAGATAACGACCCCCGAACTTTGTTGGGGGTCACTATCTAGGAAAGATCCCAAATAGGTTTAAGCTGTGTGAACTCTTAACAGTTACGTGAATGATTACCATGTTCGGTTGTTATTTCAGTATGTTTTTTTCTGCTTTTCAAGTTAAGTCACGCACAAAATAAAAAAAAAGATAAACTGGAACGGTTACGTAACATCCAAAAAGTTGACCCGGTGAAATCCTGTTGGGGGATTTTATCAGCAAATTGGCAGCGGGAAACTTCTCTCGATCGCAAAGCTGTGGGTTCAGTTTCCTTATTTTCGGGATAAAACTTCGCCAGGAAGTGTCATCTCCACAACTTCTGTCGGAGGAGGCGTGAAAATCATCTTTGAACGACATCTGTATTTCTTTTGTAGCTTTTCGTTGTCGCTTTCAGTAAGACACAGTAAGACAGAGACCGAGTTTGAAGATAATGAAGGTGTTCCGTAAGTTTACGGAAATGCATTCAGATTACGGACTGAATTTCACCGACAAACAGAGCGGTAAATTGAAAAAAAATACCTGACATACAAACAAAGATAAGGATTTGGAAGAAGAGACCAGACCTACGACCTACATATCACTACGTTCTGTAAGTTTTTTCTTTCTGAATTAGAAAGAAAAAATCGTATGTAGGTCGTAGGTCTGATATCTTCTTCCAAATCCCTATTTCTGTTTGTATGTGTAAGGTATTTGATTTCAATCATTTTGAGTAGACCGCTTCGTTCAAATATTTTCCTCATCCGGATAAGTGAGGAATGGCCTTCGAGCTACAAGGTTACGTTGAGATCGATCGGTGATATTATATAAATAAATAGTTATTGCTCTTAGCGACGAGGCGTCACGCATATTCACACGCCATAATAGCGGGCTATGACGTTATCGCTGTCATACTGGGAACATTTGTTCGTGGAAGAGACCCCTTCAGGACTACTTTCTCCAACGGTGCAAAAGGTGCTCCGGAAAAAACTAGAACTGGGTGATAATCATTCGATGGAATTTGGTAACAGAATGGGTGGATGTTAAGCAAACATTGTTATCAAATGAAAACCGACTTCTTCATTTTCTTTCGAGAAGGAAGTTTGAAAAGTTTGTTGATTTGATTTAATGTTATGAATTTCAGGCTGTCAAGCCAAGCACTGGGGCACTTTCTGCCACTCTGCGCTAAGTACGGTAGAAAGAGGGAATTGGAGTGGTTGGACAGCAAGATAAAGAGATCCAGAATAGAAAGGCGGTGCAGCGCAAGGATCTAAAGGTGGAACTGGGAGAAAAGCCCAAAATTTGCACTAAGATGTAATAGTTAGAGAGGTTGGACAGCAAGACTGAAGAAGGGAAGCGGGAATGGTGGTAAAGTGAAAAGCTAAAAAGTGGGTGCAGCTAGGGGCTGAAGGGACGTTGTAAACACATTTTAGTAATGCCTACAGTGCACCACGCGAGGTCCACTGACGGCACTACTCCCCTACGGGGTGGAAAGTTTTAGAGTCGATTTCGATTAGTCACAAGCCAAAAAGAAAAGAGATAAATATCTATTATTGTATGAATCACTCAGTAGAATGAATGATCATATACTTTTGTCTGTTTACAAGAGAAATTTTTATGAAATAGTATAAAATCGAAAACATCATTGTTTTCGATTTTATACTATTTCATAAAAATCTGCAATCTATTAGTCCCAGAAAAGGCCCAGATGTATTATTTTAACCCCGAAAATTTGCCTTTGTTATTAGGAAAAAATCTATTTTATTAAACCGTACAAACAAGGCTTAATATTGTAGCTGAAATCAGGTAAACTGTATTAAATGCTCAAATTTTGCTCTGTCCTATAGGTAACATTACTTAAACATTAAAGTCTAAACAAGTTTCCAGCAAGCCATTCTTTGACATCAGCACCGAGAGCAGGGTGGCAGTTTATGGGATAAAAAAAAAATACATCTCAAGCAAACGGCCTGAAAATTCAGTATTATTTGGTGATGAAATAATGTAGTTGTTTATGTAATAAAAACCAATAACACTTCGTTGCATACTCTTGTAAACTACGACTCGTATTGCTAATGTAGTTCGATTTGTCATGTGAAAACTTCAAATTATGAAGACCAGTTGTCATTGAAATGAATAACTTAAGACCATATATTTCTAAAATGTGAACAACAATAACTTTTACGACCTGACAGGTGTACGCCGTAGCTATAATTCAACGCAAAATAGCGACAGGTGTACAAACAAAACGGGGACGGAAAATAACACTTTAAAACAGTAAAAGAGTAAGTGAAATAGTACTCATTTGAAAACACAAATTAAGGAGGAAAATCCTAATGATTTGCCCTGATATATAATCGACCACCATTTCGCAAAGAAAACACGAGGTAGAACTTCCGCAAGTTTCGTTTCTTCAGGTATAGAGGCGAGACAAAGCTCTTTAGAATTCTGTTCGTCTCGCATCCTTAAGAAAAATTAATTTAACATCAGTAATATACAGGAGATGGTGGATTTCTTCGTGGTGGTATTTGCTCAAGATGAAAATTTTTAAACTCTGGTGCTTGCGTGATTTTGCCTATTGTAAATTGCCAAAGGAATGAAAAGATTATTTCCTTGTCTAGCTGGCAGCCTCCCTCCGGCATTGTGAGGTACATTTGCTTGTAAATTTTACCAAAGTTAAATGGACCAGTGCAGTCAGGTTGACCACAGTGCATCTGAACTGCACTGGTCATACTGGGAACCCTTTATTTGTCTTTTTCTTATTTTAGACTTCTTAATGCAAATGATAATCTGCTTCCGAGGGAAAATCGCGATCAAGCGCACCTTACTCGCATGGCGTTCACAAATATCACCGTAGATTTTGCCTTGACTGAATTTTAAATCATGGGCTCTGAATTATGAAGGAAACACCTGCGGGAAAATGTGGGCGAGGCATCTTTTTCATGATCGAGTTAAAATGTGAAACACTCCAGCTCTCATGTGAAATGACATACGCACACAACATCCTGAGTAGAATTCAAACCCACGAATGCCTAAGTCATTGGGTATACAAAACAAGAATCTTTCCACGTCACTGAGTCCCCGTTGGGCGAGTCGGTAGAGTTGTCGGCTAGCATTCGCTAGGCCCGAGTTCGAATCTCCGGCCGGCTAATGAAGAATTAGGGAAATTTATTTCTGGTGACAGAAATTCATTTCTCGGTATAATGTGGTTCGGATTCCACAATAAGCTGTAGGTCCCGTTGCTAGGTAACCAATTGGTTCTTAGCCACGTAAAATAAGTCTAATCCTTCGGGCCAGCCCTAGGAGAGCTGTTAATCAGCCCAGTGGTCTGGTAAAACTAAGGTACACTTAACTTTTTTTCCACGTCACTGAGAATTACCTAATGGCATTTAGGAGACTGGCACTGAATGAAGGAGGAAAGGGACTGAATAGATTTAAGAACAATTTCAACTGCTCCGAACAGCTGGAATGAATATAGTCAGCTGGGGGTGTTTCAGAGAAGAGACAGGCGTAGTATTTCATAGCAGACCCCATTGAGATCTCTGAGCGCGGGGTCGATGCTGAGGCGTCAACGAATTTCTTGAATAACCACTGCCAGGAAGACGTCCTTCGTCGCTCGGACGAGTTCGTTGATGTGTACTTTGCAAGATATGTTTAATATAAGCATATCTCTGGAGCAGAATAAGCCAGATGATGTCTAACTTCTCTGTGGACATTCCACAGCATTAATAAACACAACTATGACTTGTAAGTGTCAAAGACCCAAACTGAGGCACTGGTTACGTCGTCAAGCTAAAATTGAAAAAAAGGCTCTATTTTGTATCAGCTTTCATTATGCTTATCATATGCAGTGTAAGGGCAGGAATTTCTTGACCTCGTAAAGCCAAAATTATTTCGTATTAGATTTAATAATGTTTATCATATGCGATGTCAGGACAGGAATGTCTTTACTTCGTAAAGCTAAAGTGAAAAAAAAGCTCTATTTCGTATCAGCTTCAATAGCGTTTATCGTATTAATTTAAGGACACGAATTTCGTTACCTAGTAAAGCTAAAATTTTAAAAAGAATATTTCCTTTTAGCTTCAATGTAAGGACACGAATTTCATTACAGCACGTGCTGAACCCTTTTTAAGTTAAGTATACCTTAGTTTAACCAGACAACTGAGCTGATTAACAGCTCTCCTGGGGCTGGCCCGAAGGATTAGACTTATTTTACGTGGCTAAGAACCAATTGGTTACCTAACAACGGGACCTACAGCTTATTGTGGAATCCGAACCACATTATAGCGAGAAATGAATTTCTATCAACAGAAATAAATTCCTCTAATTCTTCATTGGCCGGTCGGAGACTCGAACTCGGGCCTAACAGAGTGCTAGCCGAGAACTCTACCGGCTCGTCCAACGAGGAACTTGAACCCTTTTTAGAACCGAGGAAAACACAAAGTATGCACACAGAAAGAGACAATGATATTCAGAGAGAATACTTAGCATAAAGAAAACCTTCCACGATACAGAATACCTGTAGAAACAGGTGTGGCAGTGGAGTTGATGTTTGTCAGACTTCAGCACTGTCGCGTAAGGCTTTTCAGCTATGAGGACCTCGCCTACCGGGACCGGAGACCCAGCTGCGGCAAATCGACCTGTTGTAGTACAATAGCATGACATGAAAGATCAGATGAGTAGCTACTTTCTTCATTCACTCTGTATGTGTGTGTGTTTTTTCTCGAAGAGACCGGTAAACATCGAGAAGAGGGCCGATTTGGATTGATGATGTAATATAGTGGTTTGTTAGAGTTTCTTTGCTTTGTTTGTGGAAAATTTCAAGAATATTAAACTGTAAGATTACACGGAGCAGATATATATATATATACACACACATATATATATATATATATATATATATATATATATATATATATATATATCTATATATATAATATAACAGTATATATATTCTTATATATATATATATATATATATATATATATATCTGCTAATAACAGTTTGATATTCTATATATATATATATATATATATATATATATATATATATATATTTTTACATTTATATAAATATAAATAAAATATATATATATATATATATATATATATATATATATATATATATATATATATATATATATATAGTATATACAGTATATGTGTATATATATATTTATTGATAATGTCAGCTGCCTGGTAACTGTCGACAAGTGTATGAGTCAACAACGCAACACAGAAAATTTCTCGTTAGGAGCATAGCTAGAAAAAAAAAATAGGGAACAAAGTTTACTTTTATGAATGTAAATCTATTCTGACTGAATTAGTTTCGTGTATTGCTCAAGCCCTTTAGCACAACGTGGATTTGGATAAGACGGGAATAATATATAACGCCGCAGGAATGTGTCTATCTAAATCACATGTTGATTACTGACTATGAAATTGACCAATCATATCTTTATAACTACCCTCATGTTATCTGAAGTTGTCTGAAATCAGAGTACCCTCAGCCTTACTCAGGTAGATTATTATTGAAAACCATGAATATTTCATCATCTGAAAGACTTTAGTAGAGAAGGATCTACTTAAGACTTTCTTTTAATTTTCCTGACGTTTTGTCATCTCAACAGCCATTCAGAGAATCTTCTGCCGTTTGTCTTGGTATCTCTGAGGCTTCCGATACACCACTCGCAGTCTGTCAGGAATTCCTCTTTCATTACCTTTCATCTCTGGTCTTTACCTATTCCTCAATCACCTCTTCCATCCAGTTTCATATTCTTTGAGACAGTTTTACCAACAATTTAGGAGACCACGTTCCTTAGAAATTGTTAACCAGCTCCTAAAAAATTAGGCGCTATTTTAATGCTATAAGCTCACCTCTGACGCGCGGTTGCTGCAGCTTTATATTGCCCTGATTCGTTTTTGCTAAGGGACTTACTGTCAAATATAGGGTGCCTCTTCTTTCATTCCATTTCTAATAGAACTGAACCATAGGGTTGTTATAGCTCAGTGGGTTTCACCAAGATTCACAATGTTGTGGTCCCGAGTTCAATTCACTCTCATGGCTTGATGAATTAAACGGCAATGACGACGCTACCCTCCCTATGAACTTGAGATGGAGGGTTTGACGAACTTTCACTGAGTTATCAGCAGCCACTGCCTGGTTCTCCCTGGGCCTAGATTGGGTGGAAATGGGTTGGGCACTGACCATATGTTTATACGTTCAGTCTCAGTGGCCTCTGCCGCTCAAGAGTAACCTTTAATCCTTTGAGTTGGACTGACCAGTTACTTTATCCTTCTTCTCTCAATTTTGTTTCGCTTCACTGCAAGGTAGCCCCCTTTGTCTCTTTTCTACAGGTATTATTTCAGCTACTTTTGTGTTAGGCCTAAGGGGAGAATCTCTCTGTCTCTCAGTGGAACTCGTACCACCCAAAAGGGCCCATCTGTCCATATTCACAGAATGATACCTAGATTGGTGACTTTTTTCTATTTAACGTTAAGGTTTTGGACTCGCTGTTTATCTACTTTTTTCTGACTCTCAAAACCTTCATCCTGTTTTCTACTTTGGTATTAAGCTCCACTCGTTTTCATGGTCCCTTCTTTTCCTTGTTGGAACAAGTACTTACATGGGCATCATTTTGTATTCAAGTAACCTATCATAATCTAACTTAATCGAACCTAATCTATCTTAGCACAATGATCGTTACCTAGAAGAGGGTTCCCATTACTGTGCACTGAATCAATTCTTTTATTTGAGCCTGGTCTAGATAGTGTCGATGGTTCCTTCATTGCTAAAAGAAAAAGTGTCACACAGTTTTCACGAATATGTAGATGTGAGGTAGGCCTATTTTTATCGTATCATACACATATTCACATATACACATGGGCAAATGTGCCTATCGTTCGTACTTCCATACGTAGTCGTGTGTGCGTTTGATTAGAAGCGCATGGTAATGTTTACCAGTGGTCTAGTGATCACGAAACTTGTCTTCCCAGTGCAGTGGAAGAACTAGATTAGATTTACAGGAGGAACAGAGTGCTTTACTGTGGCTTCTCAGTGTGTATCTGTTAACCTAATCACAGAACGACGTACCTTGCAGTTATTAGAGAGATATGTCACGACCAGGCTGGAATAGGTCATGGGGATATCGAACCTCATTCCAAAAGGCTTGCTGAAAATCAGAGGGGGAGCTACCTTTTCGAGGCATCCCAGCTATGGAGAAAAAGGCTAACGGTAGACAATAAGTCCTTCATTCTTTAATCTAAGAAGGGGTCTGCAGTCTCTGAGATCGATCAACAACGACATTAAAGAATATGAAGACCGACTGGTTAGTCTGAGCTCCCTTTTCTAGAGCAAATGAAAATTCACAAAGAGTACTCGTAGACAGCAAGATGAGGTATGATCAGATTACATTGCTCATGTCATTAGATTCCAAAGCGGAAGAAGATCTGCTCAGGGACGGGGTCCTTTCATTTTGTTAAGCGCTGCTCCACTCTTATTTTGAGCAATTCTGTCCTTGTCATGAATTCGCTTAGCCATGAAGAAGTAAACTAAAATAATGTTTATAATACGAAGCTCCAAACATCTGTGGATATGAATAAACCCATAAACCCCCTTGCGATCATTGTGCGCGTATTGTGTGTGCATAAAGAAGAGAGAGAGAGAGAGAGAGAGAGAGAGAGAGAGAGAGAGAGAATGATTCGAGTAACCCATATCTGTCAGAAAAAATTATCATCCCGCCGCCAGTCAATTACACAAAGAGCAGACTTATTTATCAGGTAGATCCATTTGATAAATGCTATTTCTAGTTATGACACATTATGATGGTAAGTAAGATTATCGAAAGGGTAATGGGAGGGACACAGATAAATTTACCTAGTGCGTCAGACTGTTGTATGGTGACAGCGCTGGAGGCACTGGGTAGAGAGGGGTTGGCTCCGCCATACACTTGGACACTTGTATGAGAAACCTCCCACTCACAAGCTGAAAGAGAGAGAGAGGGAGAGAGAGAGAGAGATGGTTTTATTAATAATAATTCTTCCTCAAAATTACTTTCGCTCCAAAGGAATCATCTCATCGCTCTTCTTCGTCCATCAAGTTGGGTACGTAACCAGTTTAATACGAATTTATAACGAAAATATTCATCTACTAACTGGAAGCTGTACTTTATATATATAAAAATGTTTCTAGTAGATATATCCGAATAAAACAATTATATTTTTATGGCTAGCTCACATTTTTGTATCCTATCACACAAGTGTTATTATCGAAGAACATACTCCATGCTTACGGTGAGCATTGCTGTTTGTGATAGGTTAGCAATGCTGGTGTCTGAATTCCTTGTCCTTATCACTGCCTTAATGTTTTGAGACTTGAGGTAATTTAAGGTTAGGAAGAGTTAGACAGTTTGTTATACTCGTAATGTCATAGGTTCAACATAATTACTACGAATAAGTCAGATTTTCCCTAGTGACGTGAACTGATAGCTTATCGAGAAACAAAACAATCCTGAAACGAAAGCTTTTTTTTTTGTCAGTTGGAAAATACTGAAGAGTGCATTAGATAAATGAATTGGATCCTAACGAATACAGCAGTTTAAATTCAATATACTGTATACTTGTTGACTGTTTCCATTGATCTCACTTGTTTCATAAAATTATCATGCTAAAAATATTTAAATCATGGATGCAAAATAGGTATAAACAAAACAAAAAAATTGAGTGAAAGGCAGGTAAGTAATATTTCAATATTAGATGTATTAATAGATGAATAACAGATTATTTCGTAACATCAACAGTATCCTGTGCCGACTGTCGTACTTTCCGCTATAAAAAATGTGATATTTTTTCCTTCATTTAGTCAACAAACATGACATCACGGCACTCGACCAGTGACATCAGCCGCTTACCTTCGTCGGGTCTCCCATCGCAGAGTCGTATCTTATCTCTGAAGTGTCTGGACCAGTACTGAAGCTTCTTAGTTTCCATGTCCAGAGTACAGAGTGAGTCCAGGCCAGCGCTGAAGGCCTTTTTCGCTTGGTCGTATTGACCAAGTTTCGTCAAACTCAAACCCTTGCGATCGAGAATCTTGACGGGCGGGAGCAACGTCACAGGATGGTTTAGTATTTGAAAAAGGAGAATGTGGAAGTTGGGGCGGTCCATTGGTGCCTGTTACCATTCTCGAACTAGGGAAATGGGCTAGGGATGTCTATGGCGCTCTCTTCGTTAAGGCAATATATGTTGGGGTGTTTTTGTAGAAAGGGGTGGGGAGGGAAACAACACTATGGTAAAAGTAACTTTTTTAAAGAAAGGGAATGTGACTTCTGAGAGAAAACAGGGACCTTATTGTGGTACACAATGCGCATGAAAGAAATTTCAGGTGTTTTACTGGTTATTTTTTTTACAATGGAATGATACGGACATGTTTATTCATTCTGTAGTTTAACGAAGTCTTCCTTACCTTAAACAAAAGTCTTCTTGGATAATCCGCCTTCATAGCCAGTTCGATGTCCCTCAGACATAGCTGGTATTTTCCTTGATGGAACAGGGCTGCTGATCTATTGGCATAACTGAGTGACAAACACTCCCCTGAATAATAATAATAATAATAATAATAATAATAATAATAATAATAATAATAATAATAATAATAATAATAATAATAATAATAGCTGTTTCGACGGCATTCAATTTGTATAGAGTCTTCTCTAATCGTCTAACAACCTTTTCATCGGCGTGTAGCTGATAAAAAGGTTATAATACGCATAAAGAAGACCACAGATTAAATACCGTAGAAACAGCTGTTGTATTTAACGCTACTGCCTTCAAAGAAAGTCTCCTCTCTAATAATAATAATAATAATAATAATAATAATAATAATAATAATAATAATATTGAATTTCTGAGTGATTTCTCAACTACTACGTTTGTTTTTCCTTATGAAATTATTACAATTTTAAGTAAACTCAGTTAATAATAACCTATTACGTTAAAAGGTAGTCATTTTATGCTAATCATCACCTCTACATTCAATCATTCAAAATTGTCTTATGTTTAGAAGCCCGTTGAATCCTTTGTCACATTGCTTTATACAAACTAAAAAATAAAACTTATATGAATGAGAAACAGCTATAAGAAACTATATGTTACAGAAGAAGACTGAAAGAAAAAAAACCGTTCCATTTGAATCTTCCTACGTACTTTAATTGCACAATTAATTTGAGGGCCTTAATTATATCATGATATAACATATCCATCATACTTCTCGCATACTCCAATCTCATCCCTGAAACGGCAGCAGGAGGAAGACTCATGATCAATAGATTCCTCGCACGAGAGGAATGCAATTTGCGTGACAAGGGCGGCGGCACAGACGAAAAATAAAAGAAGAAGAAGAAGAGGAAAGAATGACGGGGAGATCTCGTACCTCCTTCGTCTTGGGGCGCGAAGATTATGGCCTTCGAGTAGAGCGCCGACGCCTCGGCATAATCGTTTTCCGCGAAAGCCCGATTCCCCTCGTTTCGCCGAAGCTCCGACGTCTCTCCATCCTTCTTTTCGTGGGAGCTTCGGACGTTAATCCCGTGGACTGGCTGGAAAGAATAATTATCCACGTGATAAATTACTCGTAAGGAGCGCTATTATCTTAATTTCTTCCGTTTTATGAGGTTCCGTTCTCTTTGTTTTCTCTTGGGAAAGGATATGCTGTACGTAGCGATGTTATTTCATTAAAAATTAATGCGAGCAAAATTGCTTTAGTGCAGTGCAATCCCTTTCTGAGTAATGCATATGCATACATACATGCGTACACACAAATATATATATATATATATATATATATATATATATATATATATATATATATATATATATATATATATATATATATATAACTGAATCATGTATATGTATAACTGAATCAATAAAGAAAATATAGAACGTGATGAATATATAAGATTTTAAGACTGCTAAGTAAAGGACCTAGCAGTCTAAAAGGACCTCGTCAGCACTCCAGTGTTTTCCGTTTCCTTCGTGGATTTTATCTTTATATATATATATATATATATATATATATATATATATATATATATATATATATACAGTATATGTATAAATATACACATATATGAGTGTGTGTATTCAACATTTAATTGTTTTCCTTAATGAGGGCTGCCTCATATCAAAAAACAATGTTTATTGCCAGATCCACACTTAAACGAATGAATAATGAATCATGAATGAACCCTTTGTGCAGAAAAATTCCACAGCACCAGCCTTTTCGTACACCTAAACAGAATGTCTCATAAGCCTTAATCTTACCATTGTCCAAAGTATTTATTCAAGAATAACTAAAACTATCTACTGCTTCCATTTATTCACAGTTCATGTTAATTTTCTTTGTCATCCCCAGTCATCTGTATCATCTACAACCATCAGCATTTCACGGTCTGTTCACGACTTGTATTCTTATTCCATTACTCTACACTTCCATTTAGTGTCCTTTTTCTGACTTCTTGCATCTCTCCATCCATAAACGATTATTAAACAACTATGGAGGCATAATACACCCAGCAAGCCCCTAAAAATACTTCACTGTAACTTGTAAACTTTTCCTGGTTCTTAGTAATCTGTCCTCTCACCATAAGCCGCCAGCACCCTACACATTCCCTTTCTATCAGTTCTGTTCTCCAAGTCTATGTATGCCACACAGATCTTTCTCTCTTTACCAATAAAGTTCTCACATAACTATTTTATATGAAACATTTTATCTACATATCCTCATTCCTGTCTAAAACTAGGGTTTTTTGATATAAAAAAAAATCTGTCATCTACTTTTTCAATCAAAATTATGCCATACAACTTCCTTGGTATACTAAGGAAAGTTATTAGTTATGCCAATATAATTTATATAGCACCCTCTTTCACATTTGTACAAAGAAACAATCATTCCTCACACCCATTCCTTCAGAACCTTGGTCAGCCACTCAGTCACACTTGAACCACTGTACTACAGTACCTTTATTGATTTTCAGTTTTTCAGCATTCTTAATTGGCCTCCTTAACCTCACTTCCACAAGCATTATCAAAATTACCCTGACCCCTTTCATTCTTGCATCATTCACCTCTGCCTCTCTTATATCGATGGATTAAGTATTTTGAGAAGTCAACAAATTCTCAAAATACACACTGCATCGACCCAAGACTGCATTCTCAAGCTGCATCTCTGCATGCATCTTGGATTCGGATGTCCATTTTCCCATTAACCTTTCTGTTGTAAGAACAACTCTTGCTCTCTTGAAGTCCTTGTTCACTTTTTCTGTGGGGCCCTTTTTTCATGACATGCCTTCTTTTTCTCTATTACTTTCATCTCTAACTTATCCTTCTTCCTCTACGACTCCATAGGAGGATTTGTATTACAAACAGACATCTCACTGCATTTTTATATTTATCCATCTTTCCTCATTTCCCAATCTGCACACCCACAGACATATATGCACAGACGTGGAAAACATGTCTCGAGAAGGCTGATTGCCCCTTCACCTTTAAATCCTCTCGGAGTTTGCTGCTTGCGAAAGATGTCTTCGCCTCTGCTTGCTGTTTTCACTGAGGTTGAGTAATTGTTCATTACATTTCGCTTTCCCTGTTTGATACCATCTCGAACAACCGGAGCTGTGTTCATCTTGCAGCGACTTTTCAGACTGTCGAATCTCTGAACCCCTCACCGCCAAAACCCATTATAACAGTGCGAAATGCACCAACTTTCTTTTTAAAGGAACAAAACAAACCTCGAAATTCCACATCCTGACGAAACGCTCTTCATCTGTCTTGCACTGACTGAATCCATCGATGAAATCCTGAGATGTCTGAGAGTCGATTTGGTCGAGGTAATCTTTGAAGAAACCATCCCGGAGGCTGTGGAGGGTGTGGTCGGAAAAGAACTTGCGGTCTTCGTATTCCTCTTCTTGCCTTTTCTCTGCAGACATTGGCCCTTTTTTATTAGAAGACATAAAGGACAAAATTAGTACAAAAGTTGACTGTTGTCAGTAGTGTCCACTTCTCATTCTCTTGCCAATAAACGTATTTATTGTATTGCAAATACAGATTCGTTGATGTACACGGTGTACACTTATGCACACATGCACGCATGTATGTATATGTATATATATATATATATATATATATATATATATATGTGTGTGTGTGTGTGTGTGTGTGTGTGTGTGTCTGCGCGCGCGACTGAGTATGTGTTCGTGCATGTGAGTGTTTGTGAATGTATGCTTGTAAGTAAAACATCCATCAGGGATATAAAACAGATATCAACTGGGTATATGGCCACGAAGAAAGTGAAGTAACGGAGTGGTATATCTGTTGCCTCTACCCTAAGGCATTCCCAAGCAAACTACAAACAATAGAAATATAACATCACACAAACGTGAAGACCGGTTTAATGTTAAAAATAGTTATCTTTTGTTCCTGATGTCGTTTGGTAAAAATGAGTGTGTATTGTAATATTTTTTATTTATGCTGTATGGAATTCGCTTGAGGGTGGATTAGAGTAAAGACAAAATACCTTGTACTTTATTGGCCTACTTTACTAGCATCATACTCTTAGTGTATATACATGTACATATATATGTACACACACACACACACACACACACACACACACACACACACATATATATATATATATATATATATATATATATATATATATATATATATATATATATATATATATATATGTTACAGGAATATGTGAAATCAGGGATTTCACGAAATCCCTAGGGGATATGTGAAATGACCAATTCGCTTAGGAACATTTGCTACTAGTACTAAACACGGCGAAACAGTGATTCATCTACACTGTTTCGGCGTGTTTAGTACTAGCCCCTGGGTGGGGGTGACAAATGTATATCACAGTGTTTAGTACTACCCCTGGGCGATCAAATGTCCCTAAGTGGATTTAATCCCCCGGGGGCTAGTACTAAACACGGCAAAACAGTGTAGATGAATCACTGTTTCGCCGTGTTTAGTACTAGCCCTAGGGGATCAAATGTTCCTAAGCAGAATTGGTCATTTCAGATTTCCTAGGGATTTCGTGAAATCCCTGGTTTCACATATTCCCTGTAACATATATATATATATATATATGTATGTACATGTGTGTACAGTAAGTGTATGACGCTAGTAAATATATATGTATATATATGTCATACACATTTATATATTATATATAGTATATGTATATACTATATATATGCATACATATATTGAATATATATATATATATATATATATATATATATATATATATATATATATATATATATATATATATATATATATATATATATATAGAAAAACAATCACTAAATGAAATAGAAATTTTTAAATAAAAAATAACGTAATATTTCTATGAAGTTTTGGAATGTTCCAGCAGAGCAAAACTCGGAACTTAAGAAAAGTGAATGGTATTTCCTGCTTGTATTCCCTATAAGAACAGAGTATTCACTTTGTCTCATATCTTAATTTATTTTTTTACGGAATAAATATGAATTTCTTGAAGGTAAGTAATGAGTTTCCTGCTGTCACAGTTTACAGTTTTTTACTTTATCAATGTTGTCCTGTTCAGCACTCTTAACCATCGTATTTTCGGTAAGATTCAAAAGCTTCACAATCTATGAATATAACTTGATTTACGCACAAAAGTAAGTGACTCAGAGTTGCCTTTCGTTCCCTTTGTTGAAACATGCTCCTGAAAAGATGCACACGAGAAATCTAACAATAACTTCCTCATCATCACTTCACACTTTAACAAATACTCATTCATTCAACAACAATTTCTAGAGAGAAGAGTTTCGCCCAAACTGATACCGAAGTGATACCGTATTGACGACAGAACGTTTTTCTTTTTGTCTGGACAACACAACGAATTACGAATGATGTCACTAGCAACGTCTACCAACGATACGAGCACCGTAAAAGCAAGTGTGTGTGAGTACGTTCGCCCCCAACTCTTGACAGATCCGAAAATAGACCGCTGGCGGCAGCTACACCAAGGTGCTGAAATCTTTTCTTCCTGTATTTCGAGGCTTTTCGCTTCGGTTAGCCAACTCCAACGGTTGCAAGGTGACGAAGTTTTTTGCACGGAAGAATACTCTACAAAGTTAGAAAAAGTAATCGGCACGGAGTAGAAAGCGCGCTTAATTTTGGATGCATTTGGGCAGGATGAAAGTAGCGAAAGGGCCGTGTAATAATGAAGATAATTGCGAGCATTGTTTTGCAGTTATATTCGGTCGTGTGCCGGGGGCTCCACGTGCAGCCTAGAAGGTAAACTAATTCGAGAAGGAGGGGAAGGTTTCTCGAACCACGTTTTCTCGCAGAGAGCCGAGTTCTTGTTGGAATAAGTTGGTGAAACGTGGACAAATGTGCTGGTGATGCTCCTGTGAAGTGGACGAGGACGAGTTGGGCCTTCAATTGTTTTGCTGCGGTGTAGCTGGTCTTGACGAAACATCGGCAAGATGATGGAAGGGTAAGTCCCACTTCGCCGAGGGAAAGTTTAAGTATTGGCGTCACGTACCGCTGAATGCTTTTTTAATATTTTTCAACGACTAAGCACTTTGTGAAACCTTGGCATCAGGAGTGTTGTTTGAAGTTGCCGTTAAAATAACTGCGCTCATGAAAACGATTTTTGACCTGGAGAGAACTATGTCAGACCGTTGTGTGTTATGACAAAGATCAGCGGGAGAGTATGTCCTTTGGAAACCAATCGCTGTTATTTTCCCGTTACCAGTCATCCCACAAGTGTTTTACACCTAAAATTAAAAGACGTCAGAGCATCACGGCATGGCAGATGCATGAACGCTCTCTCTCTCTCTCTCAACATAACATACCCGATTTGTGGTGTGACGTTACACCCTTTGCCCTCTCAAAGGGACTTCACAGACTTTAAGGCAGTGGTGTCCTATTCCTCAATACAGGGAGGAGTAGAATAAAAAAAATCTTAAAAATGTACAAAGATGATTCAGTGCAGGATTAGATTTACCGATGCTCATCTTTGTTTCCCTTTCCATAAGAGAATAACGTGACCAGAAACTTAATGTAGGCTAATGACAAATACTTCAGAGCGGTAACTAGTGTTCTAGGGTATTTGCGTCCTGGACAATCGTGTCCCGGTCAAATGTGTTCCGGTCATTGGCGTTCCTGGGCATTTGCGTATTGTATTTTTGAGCCCCGGCTTTTTACGTCCCACTACCTGTAACTACTGTATTACTGGGTAACGGATCTCATGTTGCATATGATAAGCCAAATATCTAAACAATCAGGGTTATTAAATTACCAGAAGCATATTGTGTTCTGCCTACTGGACAAAAGTGTCTTGTAATTAACTGGCTTATGTGATGAAAACAGAAAGCGCATCTTCGTTCCGATTTCAGAATTGGACAGCAGATGGAACTTTTAAAATTTGCTGCATTCATGTCCAAGATGATGCATTCAGTATTCGACGTGTTTTTGCTCCTCTACCCAGTAAGAATGAACAGGAGGTCATGTGGCTCTATAAAGAGCCACATGACCTCCTGTTCATTCTTTTGTCGCAGACTCACCCTCAACTTAATCTTGAATCAGAGGTGACTGATTCTGAACTGGGGCAAAAAGAGCATTGCAGAATTATATCCTGATGTAACAGGAAGTTCGTGTATGTTCCATTTGTCAAAATTCATCTTTAAGTAAATATGCGACGTCGGGTTAATACGACGGTATGATGAAGATCAAGAACTCAGTTTAAAGATTAGATGAGTCTGTATTAGTCCTTCTTCCAGTATGTGATGTAGTATCAGGCCTTTTGAGTCTGAGTGAAAACCGCGACTTCTGAATTCATCGCGTATTTTGAAGTTACATGCATTGCCCAAATAAAAGGCAGCAGTGTACAGATGATTGCAGTAACCTCTTCCATTGCATCTTGGTATGTTCCTTATCGAATAAAGAACAAAATGCCTACAACTAACAATAGTTTAGGTGGCAGAATGCTGTCCAAAATTCAGTCACTTGTTGACACCTCTCTGTTTGAAAATTGATTGATGCGCTCAAGAAAGAGGAGCTTTGGCAGCAAAGAAGGAAACATTACCAATGAGGGAATATTGTCTAACCAAGAAACAATCATATCAACAAGAGCCTTCAGTTGTTAATTGCATGTTACAGGCCTGAGCGCAAATTGAGTTTCTTACGAGGGGTTTCCAACAACATGCTCACTTTTTAAGTTTAGGCTTTTAAATTACATTTTTCTATGAACAAAAAAAATCATGCTACAATCCCTTTTTTATTAAGAAAAATATTTCATAAAAAGATATAAGAAATGCATATGGCATACTGGTGTGGAGATATTTAAGTTACAGAGATATAAAAAAATTACATCTAATATGAAATAAACATGCGGTGGGACGCAAATGACCGGAACGCAAAAACACCGCACGCAAATGGCCAGAGACGCCTCTGACCGGGACCCATTTAATCGGGACGCAGTTACCCAGGACGCAATTGGCCTGTGACCCCTTTTTCTCTGTCAATGCGTACGCTATGGTAGATACTCTGATAAAGAAGTAATTGTAAGTAATAAAACATTTGTTCAAACATTTACGAAACTGCGCGTTTTGTTTAAAGATCTCCAGAATGTAAGTGACTTCATTTGAAGATAGTAAATTCCTTTAAGTGTTGTAGAGTTTAAGTGAAATACGGCAGGTCCGAGTTTAATTGCTTCATTTGTATGCAGATTAGGTGGGGATATCGTGTTGCCGGCTCTGCTTTGAATGGACGTACCTAAGAAGTACCCAGACATCCTCGGGATAAGCTCGTGACAAAAATTATATCCAAATACTTATTCAAAAATGAGTTAAAATAAAAGTGGTACTATCAACCTTCTGATATAGGTAATGGAAATAAATGAAGATGGTGATGATCATTTTCATATCGTAAGTTGACATGAAACTAGAAACATATCAGATGAAAATAAACGTGCAGAAAGTAAAGGGGTTAATGTCCAGGCTGAAAATAGCGGAAAGCCAGAAAATGAATCTGCTCAGTCATTAATAAATGTTCTGCCATCGACGTAGGAGGGTTGGTGGCTCCCGTGCGGTATCCATAAATTATGGTGTCGTATGAATTGCGAAGAAAGTATGGAATAAAACATGTTTGCATAAGGTAAACGCGCACACACATTCTCAGACACAGGTATTAAGGCAGCAAAGAATTCAGTAGGCCAGATTGTTTGTTTCCATAACATAAACCTTATTGCTGTGTGTGGGTGTGCACATGTTTTTCCAGTTTGTATGTGAAAGCGCTGTAGCCAAACAGAGACAATATTGTCTGATTAATTAAAAACATGATGAATTAATGACAAGTGACTATGGTTTCACGGCCTTAATGAGATTCGCTGGGAAAAGAAGTCGGTAATAAATTATGAATAGGACAGAAGGGGAACTTCTGAAAAGCGAGCTGTATATGGTAGAATGGAAAATGAGCTGGCTAACCTAATTAAAAGAGGAAAATACATATTTTGTGGGCAAAGGTTACCGGAAGCCGGTACAGAATAGGCCAAAAAAAGAGTACTTTTGTTTGACGATGGCATTTTATTAATCTTCCTTGGCGATGAAAATAATGAATAACTCGCTAATTAATCTTCTAATTTCATTGATGAAAAGCTGAAAAATACGTGAGGATCTAAAAGATTTGTCTTTACCAGAGGACCTCCTGCAGTACAGTGGAGAATTTTCAGTAAAACTGAGAACGATGACCCACGCCTGGCAACTCATAAAACTAGGTCAGAGGACATGGTGTCATACTTGACCTATTTTCCATTGAAAACATCGAGACAGAGATTGCATGAAGCTGTATCATGCTAAATAGTGATAAACGAAAGGATATAAAAAAACCTATTATATTTGTAGTGAAATAATGGCACATATAAAATAAAACTCTCAGTGTAAAAGAGACAAGCAATCTATAGGACAGAATCAAATATCAAGTAGATTTTTTCCTTGTCGAAAAAGATTGAACGGAGGCACGTCAGCGAATAGCGTAATATCTTGATAAACTGAATATTTACCGGAAAATCAATCAGCCTTCAGGACGAGAATATCTCTACTGAAATGGCAATAATATCCGTGATGGATGATTTTTTTTTTAATGCTTTGATGATGGAAAATTTGCAATATTATTTGTTTAAATTGGCAATCAAATCAGAAAGCGATAAACTCTGACGCAATATGGATAACTTACTCCTAATTAAGCATTGCATGGTAAAAGAAAATAATATATCTATGTTGCTTTAATACTGAAAAGATATTTTCTTTTGCAAAGTTTAGGAACTTTAGATTTTGACCAATTTCAACACGTCTTTTTGAGGGTTTACCGCATTAAATTTGCTTTTGTTTTTGAAAAGACTACGATAAATAAACGAGTAAAAAATGAGCCGAAGTTTCTTCTGCGCAATCGAGTTTTCTGTACAGCCGCTACTGTGTATAATCAAGACCACCGAAAATAGATCTACCTTTCGGTGATCTCGGTATAATGCTGTATGACTCCGCGGCCCATGAAACTTTATGACTAACTTTAACCTTAAATAAAATAAAAACTACTGAGGCTAGAGGGCTGCAATTTGGTATGTTTGATAATTGGAGGGTGGATGATCAACATACCAATTTGAAGCCCTCAAGCCTCGGTAGTTTTTAGGATCTGAGGGTGGACAGAAAAAGTGCGGACAGAAAAAAGTGCGGACAGACAGACAAAGCCGGCACAATAGTTTTCTTTTACAGAAGACTAAAACTCCAAGATACCAAAACTGGTATCATTGCAAGAAACGAACTTGACATACCAATAGATATGAATATCACTAAATAACTTCCCATTAGAGAATAAATAACTTTTCCATCTTTCACTAAATTTTAACTGACATTAGCTGGTATAAATAGCTTAAGACTATGTGTCTTTGGAAGTCCATTTACTCTAGTTACATATTGCAAAAGATATCAAATATTTCTGACACTTAGTTTTTGGTAAATATTTCTGCAGCAAGGTATAAAATTTTTTTTCAGTAATTTCAGTTTATCATTTATAAATTTTTTGGTGAGTTATTTTTACAGCAAAGTATATAATTTTTGTCAGTAATTTTAATTTATCATTTATAAATTTTATTCGTGTTTTTTAACATAGTGCCATAAATCGAAATGATTCAGATTTAAAATGACGCCAAAATCAGCATTCTAACACGAAAACTAACTCCAAAGAAAGTGATCAAAGAGAACTGTTGTTTTGTACAAATGAGAGCTCTTCGTTGGGAGAGTCGGTAGAGTTGTGGCCTAGCACTCACTAGGTCCGAGTTCGACTCTCCGGCCGGCTAATGAAGAGTTAGAGGAATTTATTTCTGGTGATAGAAATTCATTTCTCGCTATAAAGTGGTTCGGATTCCACAATAAGCTGTAGGTCCCGTTGTTAAGCAACCAACTGGTACTTAGCCACGTTAAATAAATCTAATCCTTCGGGCCAGCCCTAGGAGAGCTGTTAATCAGCTCAGTGGTCTGGTAAAACTAAGGTGTACTTAACTTTTGTACAAATGAGGAGCTTGAAGGATGGGTGCGCCGATGTCGTGGTATTACTCTCCAAAATGAAAATATGGGTATGCAATGTATTTTACATATTATTATTGTTATTATTATTTTCATAAATATTTCTAAAGTTTTGTTAGGACTTTTGCCATTTTGTCTTAAGTGTAACCTGTTATTTTTAGCTTTGCAATGGTTGGCAATGATAATCACTGTGTTTGTTTTTCTTATCTGTAAAAACGATTATAATTATTGCTCTATATTTGACAGTCACTTTTTTGAAAATACTTTTATTTTACACCCAAAAAATTAAGCAAATTATAAATTCAGATCAAGGCAATCCACTGCTGCGAACAAGAAGTGGCTAATCTAACCGGTGATATGCAATGCTAGGCTATACAAATAGAACACAGCGGCTGTTGCAGCATAAATTTTTCCTTACGCATCGCTGGATTTTCCAGACGGGAAGAGCCGGGTCTGGGGGCCAGCGAGGATGAAATCCAACGCTACCTCCACAGCATGTGCTCGGACGCGACGCTGTTCGATCGCAAGACAGGCTTCTTCACTCATTTCATCGAGCAAATCGATGCTCAGGTGTCCGATGCTTTCTTCAAGAAATTTGGCAGCTTGAAGACCGACGAGGCAAGAATTCTGGACACCTGGGCCATTAAGGTCAGTGGGGGCATTCATTTATCTGCTTGGCATCAGAATGTGTTTAAACACTTTCTTATAGAAAATGTTAATCATTGATACTGAATTCCATCGTGACCAGATTCTCACATTTATTGCAGCCAGTGCACACGTTGAAAATCGAGAGCATGTACAAGGAAAAGGTTAGCGACCAAGCGGAGTATTTCCGCACCAAGGGAAACAGGGCATTTCAGGATAAAGACGACAAGGAGTCGTTGGTTATGTACAGCAGGGCTATCATGCAGGCCCCTTGTAATTCGGGTAAGTTCGATACTTTCATCTGTTTCTCTCTTGCCTCATAAAAGGCTGAGGAATCTTCACAGTATCTGAGTTTAGAATGAATTAGCTTTAGTGATCTTCTTGGAATGCAAGCTCCAGATGATGTAGTTGACATGATCATTTCTGTCTTTCGTGTGTTTGCAGTGCTGTCACATCGACCCAGGAGGTTCAGTAGTTTGAGCACAGAATGTTTGCTAATGAGGTGTTTCTGAGAACGAAGGCAGAAAATACTATTAAATCTAATGATTTTTGTGTATCAGATTCCGGAGCCAATTCTTATAAGTGGAATACAGTAAAATATAAGACATCAGAGTTTGTCTGATAGTAATGAACCTCATCGACAGTGTCTTTTGACACTGTTTCCAGATAATTATTTGGTGAATGCTCTCCGATTTGTTCCTGTGAGGTTCATTTTTGAGAAAAACATTACGTCTTATTAGCCAGGCGTCTGTTGACAGAATAAAGCTAAAGATTTACGACTTTCGTAACATAGGAAATGAATTGAAAGGAATGTCAATAAAGTTTTAAAAACTCTGCGGAGTTATACCGGGATACATATGAAAATAACCATTATGGGTAGGCAGATGTTTTGAAATGAAGCCGTTCAGTTTCTCCATTGTAATGACTGCCGTCTTATTGACTGGGTTTTCGTCTGCCTAAAGTTTCTGATGAATGGATGAATGAGATGAATAATGAATTTCCACGGTAGAGAACTTCGCAATATAGTCGTAAAAACTCTCGCTATCAGGCACGTAGCAAATAAATATATAAAAAAAGTTTTTAGCTTTCGTTTTCCTTTTCAGGCTCCGTGACAGATTCCATTAACTGTTGAGATAACACACACACTGCCGTTTGATAACGAGCATCCAGTCACTGACTTTTGATATAACAGTCATTCCACGCGTTGCAGTAAAATGATGTGATAAATAAAAACAAGCAGATAAGAAAAGTAATCCGAAAGTAATCTCCTGGCTCATTTGCATAAGGAAGTTCGAAGGTACAAACAATACTTGATATGGCAATAGTGGTAGGAAATTGCAAGTTATTATACCCCTGTTTTGATATTTACTAGTTTACTGTCCTATTTTTTTTTTCAGAGGAATGTTTATCATTAAGTTATGCGAACAGATCAGCTGTGCTGTTTCATCTGGGGAAGTATCAGCTTTGTCTTAATGATATTGAGTTGGCCGTAGAGGCTGGCTATCCTTCCAATTTAATGTACAAGGTAAGTCTATTCTTTCCTTCGTAGCCTAATAACTGGTATAGCTAAAGTAGCCATACTGAACGTTTGAGAATTGTCTGAAAAACGTATTGAACTTTTGAGAATTTTATCTAAAAAAAAAAAACCTAGTGAAAATTGAGAATTTTTGCCTGAAAAACCTATTGAAAATTTGAGAATTTGTCTGAAAAAGTATGGAAAGTGAGAATTTGTTTCTGAGTGAAGTATTGAAAATCTGAGGGAGTAAACACAATGTAGAGACTTATTTTTTCCGTAAGAAATATTTCAAAAATTAATCTCTTCGGGCTACAGAGCACTCACCACTGATTAACTTTGCGGTGCGAGAAACGACAACCTTAATAACCCAGGAAAGAGATAACTGGTTAACACATGATGTAAAACTAGGACAACTATTACACAAAGGCCAGGTTGTTTACCAGCATATAACAGCATACAGCGCTATTGATATTTCATCTTTACTTATACGAGAGGTTGCCGATAAGTGTGAAATTTTAACACAAAAAAAACTTGTCCTAATTACTGTCCATAGCAACAGTCTGGGTTATAGATGAATGATGGAAGTGTTACATTGAAACTTAATCCACGGAAGTAAAACTGATTAGCTAATAATTAGAATTTTCCTCAGGTATTGGATCGTAGGGGACAGTGCCTTGTGAAGCTGGGTAAGCACAGCCAGGCTCTGGAAGCCTTCCACGCAGCTGACAGTGCTCTCTCCGATTCTACTTTAGAAGAGAAGAAAATGGAAGCGTGGAAGAAAGACCTAGCGAAAAAGGCGGAACAGTGTCAAGACAAAACTGACAAAGGTAGATAGACTAAAGGAGAGAATACATGCCTTTTATGCTGAGAATCTGTAGAACAGTCTCCAGTAAGCATGAGCGTTGATTCCACACACACACACACACACACACACACACACACACACAGAAAGAGAGAGAGAGAGAGAGAGAGAGAGAGAGAGAGAGAGAGAGAGAGAGAGAGAGAATGAAATTTTTATATCTCAAGCATTTTTTAAAAACTCACAGAAACTGAAGTTAAAACTCAAGGAGCTTTATGGAGACTGGCAAAAATGCGTTTCATCCAGGGAATCTGTATAACAGTCTCTAGTGTGCATGAGTGCTGACGTTCCAGTGAGAGAGAGAGAGAGAGAGAGAGAGAGAGAGAGAGAGAGAGAGAGAGAGAGAGAGAGAGAGAGAGAGAAATTTTTATATCTCAAGCATTTTTTAAAAATCTTACAGAAACTGAAGTGAAAACTCAAGAAGGGGACGACTCTTTGTTCGCTGGCAAAAATCCCATTATTCCAAATGCTTCGGCCGCCGTTGGAATCGAGGAATCTAAGGAAGCTGGTAAGGGTTAATGTTTCAGTTAACGCATTTTTTATTTGACTTCAGTTCCCTTTTTTTAATCGTTATTCAGGGTTTTTATTATATATTTTTGCACTTACTAGTAGAGGGGGTTCGTTTCATTTACTGTAGTTGTTGACTTGTGTCAAGTCAGGTTTTTAGAGTAAACAATATTTTTATGATTTCTCGGTGAACTAGAGTTTAATGCTTTAATCAGCATAAAACGGATTCCAGGCGCTCAGCCTCATAATTATGGTCTCATGGTTCCATGAGGAGAATAATCGGAAATTATGAGGGAGAAATGACTGCTACTAAATCCGTAATATATTTTTCCTGTCGTAATAACGAGATACTTAGAACAAACACGAAGTATATTTATAATCCGGAAATAAACAGGTGTTGCCGAAGCTCTTTTAACCAATGGGTACTCAAAAAAAAGACATATTCATGTTTAAGTAGAGATTTTGAGCTTGTATAGTTTGTATATGGATCATAATAGTTTACAGTAATGATCCTTATACAAACTAAATAAGCTCAAAATCTCTAATTAAAGATGAATGTCTCCCTTTTTTGAGTACCCATTGGTCAAAAGAGCTTCGGGAAGCAACTGTTTATTTCCTGATTACAATATACCTCATGCCTGTTCTCGTTACCTTGTTATTACGACAGAAAAAAACATTACGTGTTAGACTAAAGCATTTTCAGTAGTAACTATCTCTCCCTCTTAATTTCCGATTGTAAACTTTTACTTCGCGTGTCCTCAGGTCGTTATGCAGTAGTGACGAGACCGGTAGGATCAGGACAAGTCTTGTTCTCTGAGAAACCTTACGCGTTTGTGCTGCACCTAGACAGAACCGGAACTCATTGTCATCACTGCGCCGCAAGGTAAATAACAAAAAAAAAGTAACTCCACAGTTATGGCATAGTACGATGTCTGTGGGAGAGTCGTAGGCCAATATTAGGGAAGTAAAGTTTTAGATTACTTTTAGGTGTCGGCTGTGAATCTGACTGCATAAGGTCAGGTTAGTTTAAAAAAAGAATCAGTTAAAAAATTAAGTCATGATTTCCTACTGCACAATGCCATAACTGCTAAGACACAAATGCCGGGTGAATAATCACATTGCTCTTAACCTGTATCTAGCTTTCTCTGCAAATGCCTCACACTCTGTTCAGATGTTATTGCATCTGCAACCCATCGTGCAGTGTATACTCGTTGTTTTAAATCACCGGCTATCATTTTAATCCTCAGATTAGTAGCTCCCGTCGCTTGCAAGTGGTGTTCAGCTATCACTTTCTGCAGCAAGCAATGTCGCGACGAGTCCCTCGAGTCTTACCACAGATGGGAGTGCAAATCTGGGGAGCTTCTGAGGGGGTCCGGGATGTCTCTGAACTCGAGCCTCGCTCTGAGACTGATAACGCTGCATGACCTGGAATTCTTCAAAGAGGTAAGCCACTTTCTTCGAGGAATGCAAAAGTTGGGATTATTATGAAGGACACATTTTCCGGGAGTTTTGCCCTCTTTTGTACAGATATATTATTATAACCTAGATTTTATATATAAAAAATATTGCGTTAAAAAACTTTTGTCAAAAATCACTTAAAAAATGGGAAAATGGATGCGTTTACAGTGGGGAATAAGTACATTTAAATTTTTCCGTATATCCTACTGATGCAATAAAGCATTTTACAGACCATCTGAAAATTATTGCATATTTTGGGCCTTTGTCCGGACAGTCAGAATGGCTTGTTAGCTTTAACAAAAGAGGTTGTCTTCAAAGACGATGATGTATGGATTAGGTGTTGTTGTTGTGGGTTAGGAAAAGTACTTTGGGTTTGGTTGACATCCGTTTGATCTCCTAGGATGCAATGAAAGGATGGCAAAGGTGGGTACTACTACTGTGCTTGTAATAGATGCAGTAATTGATATGGCCCAAAGCTTTACGAGTCCTGTTTCTCACAGTCAGAATGGCTTGTTTAGTTTTAACAATGTGGAGTGTTGTCTTCATAAATTTTGTCTGAAAGAAGGCATATTTCCTCATTGTTGAAACAAGGAGCACCTGAGGTTATCTATATTTTATGACCTAGTCACATTCGCAGTCAAGAACATGAATTATTCACCTATAAGTGAAGCTTTAAAAGTTTTAATAAAATATATTTTTACGCTAAGGTAGCTAGCCTATACCCTGATCTATCCTGGCTATAGCAACCATAGCAGACTAAATATATATATATATATATATATATATATATATATATATATATATATATATATATATATATATATATATATAAAAACTACCCCATATAAGTGATTTTTAAAAGTTTTATATATATATATATATATATATATATCTATCCTATATATAACTATATAGATATATATATATATATATATATATATACATATATATACACAAATATATAAGGAATAACTCGAATGAAATGCTATCAGTTGGGTGTTGGGTCGGGAAGTTGGGTAAAATTCGCTGGTGTACTAGGCAGCAAGCCTACCCTGATACAAGCCTTAGGTACAGAAAAACTTAGGTTCCAACTTCTTGTATGACCCGTGTAGGTCATATTGTAAGTGCACTTGCCTTTCGATTGAAAGACCAGGGTTCGATCCCTGTTACACACGTGATTGTGTGTTGACCACTTCTATATATATATATATATATATATATATATATATATATATATATATATATATATATATATATATATATATAAACTACCCCAAGGACAAACAGAATTATTTTATCAAGTTAGATCTGTACATGACGGTCACTGTCATTACTGAAAATCATGAAGATTATTTATAATAATAAGTGGGTTAAAAAATGACTAGATTTCTAAATATTATAGAACTATCAGCATTCAGATTATTCTTTATGCCCTGTACCATTGTAGTTTGAAGGGTTACGATAATAATCATAACTTGATATTTCTATTTTCAGTAATTGTTGATTTAGATATACAGGAATTCAATCTTTTTCCAATATTTGGCATGGTAGTATTGCCAATGTTTACTCAGTGAACCACGACAATCTAGCAGACATTATATTCATACCATAACATGAAAGACTGCATAACTTGCGCAGTATTCTGAATGATCTCTTTCCCCAACCAGCTGAAACCACGTCTGGAGGAACCGGCCAGGCTTCCTTCGGAGAAGAACCCCCATCGACCAGATGACTACGTCTCCGTCTACAACATGGTGGCCTTGCCTGAGAAGAGGTCTCCTGAAGACTTCCTCGAACGGTCTCTGATGGCCTGCTTCCTCCTGAAAGTCCTTCAGAGAATGCACTTCTTCGGGAGATGGGATGAAGAAAGTAGGTGAAACTCTCTCTCTCTCTTGTCGCCTTTACATTAAATTACGTTTCGTCCACATCGAGAAAATGGTTATGATAAAGTTTCCCCTTCATCAGGCCTCGCTTTTCTGGACGTAGCTTTGGGTGTCTGTAGATTCAAGGTATAAATTGCTGCACTGAGCTGATATGTTGAAACTTTAGCCTTCAAAATACTAATATTTCAGTTTGGGAAGAATCCTTTTCCCGTCATATCTAATCTTTCACCTTGTAGATATCACTTTTCTCATTCGGCCTCACGGGATGCCAACTGTTCTACAGATAGCAGTATCAACTCAGCAATGAGATATTTGATGGTTTATTTACGATTAAAATAATTATAGTTCTCGAACAGATAGCAGTGCTGTCACTTTACGTGGGACAATGATAAATCACAACGTATTTGAAACCTTGAACTTCCAAAATTGTTAGTCAATCGTATGAACTTCTATATACAGCTGGAATAAATACAAAATGAGTTCAGGCGTATTAGATAAAGCCCTAGATACGTGTAGCTTTAAAGAGTGTTGAAAAACCTATATTTTTATGCAGCAGTGTCTTTTGTCCATCAGGCCCTCCCGACAAGGAACTGACAGAAGACGAAGTCTTCATCGGCAGTCTGCTGCTTCGACACCTTCAGATTTTACAGTTTAACTCTCATGAAGTAAGTTACAAAGTGGTGACTGATATAAAATGTAATCGAATATGTATATATATATATATATATATATATATATATATATATATATATATATATATATATATATATATATATTTATATACATATATATACATATATATAGATGTATATATACATATACAGTATATATAACACACATATGTATGTATTTACATATATATGTATATATATATATATATATATATATATATATATATATATATATATATATATATATATATATATATATATATATATAATATAAACTCATCTCCACGTTGTCATTAGCATTAGCATTATGAACTTGAGTGAAAGACACAATTATATGTAGGTAATAATATGAATGTGAAATTCAAAAGATGAGAAACCTCATTTAATTAATGTTCAATAATTTTGTCAATCATTGAGAAAATAAGGGTTTCTGTACATTAAAACCAACTGTTTTCATGGGTAAATATTGATATTATTCGCCGGAACTTATTAATAATTCTTTAATGTTGTAATCTGACATTTCAAAACCATCGTTGCATTCAAAAATATTTTTGTATCCCGTCATGAATATGAATACTGCATTAAATCTCTAGGAATCTGTTGTAATCTTGGAAAATCTTATTTAATCACTTAAGAGTATGTCTCTAGTTTGTCGGCTGAAGTCATCCAGGGTTCGAAACAGGTCCTGTTTAGTCATAATAATGGACTTTTGCAAGATTTAATGCAACTGAAAATCTAATCCTGTTAGCAATTTCAGTAATTCTAAGCTTCCATTTTCTAGGTGACTGGAGTTGGTTTTGCGAAGGACAAAGTGAACTTCAAGGAGGCTAAAAACATAAGTCTCGGTCTCGCCTTGTATCCAACTATTTCGTTCTGCAACCATTCGTGCTATCCTGCGGTGGCCAGGTAACGTTCTATAGAACACTTCGTACTGCCCTATAGTATCTAGGTATGCGTTCAAGCACAAGCATGTCGTATTAACCCAAAAGAAAAATTTTTTTTATTCCTGTGGTGTTGAACTTGAAATTGTATTATGATATACTTCGTTTTAACCCAAAAGAACCCCTTATTTTTTTATTCCTGTGGTGTCGAGCTTGAAACTGTATCATGATAGACACCCTTTTTAACCCAAAAGGACCCCCTTTTTTTATTCCTGTGGTGCTGAACTTGAAACTGTATTATGATATATTTCCTTTTTAACCTAAAACAACCCTTTTTTTTATTTTTGTGGCGTCGAACTTGAAACTATATTATGATTTACTTCCTTTTTAACCCAAAAGAACCCCTTTTTTTTTATTCCTGAGGTGTTGAACTTGAAACTGTATTATGACATACTTCCTTTTTAACCTAAAACAACCTTTTTTTTTTTTTTATTCCTGTGGTGTCGAGCTTGAAACTGTATCATGATAGACACCCTTTTTAACCCAAAAGAACCCCCCTTTTTTTTTATTCCTGTGGTGTTGAACTTGAAACTGTATTATGATATACTTCCTTTTCAACCTAAAACAACCCCTTTTTTTTTTATTCCTGTGGCATCGAACTTGACACTGTATTATGATTTACTTCCTTTTTAATCCAAAAGAACCCTTTTTTTTTATTTCCTGTGGTGTTGAACTTGAAACTGTATTATGATATACTTCCTTTTTCTCAAACGACCGCGTCTAACCTTCTTGTTATAAAAAAAACCTCTTTGTTATATGCTCACCAGAAAGGTAACCCCTCTTTATCCCTCTCAATATCATCTTGCTGCTTTGAATCTGTACGTAAGACTATCTGCTTTCAAACTATTTCACCAGTGTCTGCAGTTTCCTTATTCCCAAACAGCACATTTGCAAACATCGTTCTTTCCACTCTGCATTCGCGACTCATTTTATTTTATCGCAACGTCCCGTCTTCCTCAGAATTCCGTTTTCATATCCACTGTATTATTATCATTATGCATTGTGTGATTTGTTCCTTTCACTCAGGTTCTTCAAGGGCACCAAGATGGTCGTGTTGAACCTGCGTCCCTTGAAGGCTGGCGAGGTTGTGGCGGAGAACTACGGCCCCGTCTTCACTCACCACGAAATACAGCAGCGTCAGCGCAAGCTTCTCTCGCGATACTGGTTCACGTGAGGATTTACAAAGATGATTTAGCTGTTTAGTATTTTGATATAGCCCCTTTTACACTTAAGAATATAATTCATACTGATGTCCTGATAATCTTTAGAAATCTGGTACTTGAAAGGCCGAGGGAAAAAGTTAAGGAATGTACAGTACATCGATCCCTTTCTACCATTCGACGAACGGCTTTTGTTTAAAAAAGAAAAATTTTTTATAACATTTTGCTTATAAATTTACAAGAGGTTATAATAAACCAGAGAAGAGCTCTGCCAGCGTAAGACAAAAAAGAAAAAAAAAGCCGTCCATTCCTTTGAGGTAAAATAAGGAGGGATTACGGGCAGGGAAGAGAGGAATTTAGGGGAAAATGAACCGGCCAGGTCGATCCATTCCTCTATTTATTTCTCTTTTCTTCTTCAGGAACAGATGGGGTTCTTGAGGATTCCACCGTTGTTTTTGAAGTATATAAAAGCGAATTTCCCCTGAAAATGCAACCTTGGTTAGGCTGACGTATTCTTGCTCTTAACCAATATTTCTGACGGTGCTTTTAATAAATATCATCACTCTTTTGTGATATCAGAATGGTGGAAGAAAGTCTACGATTATTTGTATGTATGTATGTATGTATGTATGTATATTTTCTCTGGCGAGGAAGCTTTGGCTAGCTTGATTATTGCCTCTTCAGTCTTAACAGACAAAAGGAATTAGAATTTCCTTTACCGATGCTTGTAACTTTCCTCCGAAACAGGTGTGCGTGCGAGGCCTGTAAAAACGACTGGCCAGTGTATCAGAAAATGGCCTTCAAGCGCAGATTCCGGTGCCAGACTTGTTCGGCGGGATTCGGCATCACCGACCCTTCCAAAACCCAGATCAAGTGCCCCGGGTGCAACACGCAGGTCAATGTCAAGGACACGATGAACGTCATCTCCAAAGCAGAGGAATGTAAGTGCGTTGCCGGAAAAAGGGTGTTTGGGTTATTCACGATTTGAGATACGGAAAGTTTAGTGTCAGTATTATGGACTTCTCTCCCAGGACTGTTCTGGCCTCTGCTTTTGTAGAATAAACATTTACTCTTATGGATAAACTTCATGGATATTGTTTAGTTACGATAATTTATGCAAAGGTACCTGGTAATTATCATTAGGCCCTTAATATTCTACTAAAATATTCTTCCTCCAAAGAGTATCAGTACTTTCTTATTACAACAGTCCTGAATCAACAAGAATTCTGTAATGAGACTCTTTTTAATTAATTTCGTGATTTTTTCCAATAATTATACAAGGCGTAGCTTAAAAAAATCCTCAATTGCCCCAGTAAACTCAGGTAACTAATATTGATAATAAATAAAGACTGGTAACTGAGCACTGTATTCACTCAAATCTCATTATGATTTTGTCAGCAAAACTTTACTTTGGATGTAAGTCTATAAAGAACACTTTTGGATCCTCAAATGACAATTTCCGTACGCATGATTCAAAACTTTCAAGTTTATAAAGGTAAAGATCTTATTTGGTGTTGCCATTTTACAAAATTTCATAGATATAAATAAAAAAAAATGACTGGAATAGGACATATAAGATACATAATTATGATTTTGGAATGCATGGTTTAAATATATAGCATAAGATAGATAAAACGAATATCTAACATATGGAGTACACATATAATTTATGTTTTCAATCTCAATCTGGTTCAAAAGGGTACTCTCACAAAAATTGTACAAATAAATATATAAACATAAATACGTAAATAATGTGTGTATTTTTTTCACGTACACCGTGACATGTTTCATATCAACAAACAAGCTCCAAATGTCGTTTGATATGAAATTCATTTAACCCTCGGAATACTCACCGAAGGGGAATTTGTCAGTGATAAGCAATCCGCACCAAATTGACTGGAACCATCAAGTGAATGAGGTACGACGACTTTTCAGTGGCGCTACGATAACTTACCACTTAAAATTCCCCCTTCGGTGTTTTTATTCCGAGGGTTGAGTGAATTTCATATCAAACGACATTTGGAGCTTGCCTGTTAATATAAAACATGTACGGCGTACGTGAAAAAAATACACACGCATTATTATTATTTACAAAATTTTTGTGAGAGTACCTTTTTGAACGAGATTGAGAATGACACCATAATTTATATGTTTACTCCCTATGTTAGATATTCGTTTTATCTATCTTATGCTATATATTTAAATCATATATTCCAAATTCATAATTATTTAGCTTATATGCTTCCTACTTCCGGTCAGTTTATTGAACATATATATATATATGAAATTTTGTAAAATAGGGTTATCACCTGGTGATAGATCGCTTATCACTTATAGATTCCCCTTCGGTGTTTATTCCGAGGTTGAGTGAATATGATGCTCAACGACATTCGTAGCTCAATGTTTGTGAATAATATGTATGTATATATATACGAGAGAGAGAGAGAGAGAGAGAGAGAGAGAGAGAGAGCCATTAACCACACAGTTTATCATCTCCAGCGTACCTGCTGGGAAAGATGCACCTGGATGCATCCCAGAAAGAAGAAGCCATCAAATCGTTTCTATCGTACGCGGATACCATCACCAAGTACACCGTGCCACCCGTGAAGGAGCTTCACCTCTCTCTGCAGCACCTCCGATTACTCTTAGCCGCAAGAGGAACCATCCAGATTCGAAATCCGCTGAATTAAACAGTTATAGACGGCCTCTAGGTGATTCACCACACTTTTTTGAGCAGGTTTGTCAGTTCCAGATGCCCAGGGTATGAAGTAACATTTGGAAAGAAACACCAAAACCTGTGCTCCTGAAATGAGAGAGAGTAAGACTCAGATCAGTTCCTTTATTTCCAGGCAAAAAAGCAGGTGGATGAGTCTGGTTTTCATTCTAGTTTATTTTGCATTTCTGCCTTTGTTGAATTCGATTTTTTTGTTTGTGTTTTTCGTACTCTTACAATAAAAGTGTTACTGATTCTTATTCTATTATTATTCATTCGAAGAACCTGTATTTTCAAGGTGAAATCAAGCATGGCTACCAGAATCAAGCATGGCCGCTGATGGAAAAGTGGGCTGATGGATTCTCTTCTTTATAAATAATAAACTCTTTAAAAGAAATGCAATTTGAATGACACTGCAAATGCTAAAAGAGGCAGAAGCTTCTAAATTCCTCGAGGGAATGGTGTGATGGAAGGCTGAGGGACTGGGTGAACTTGTCGAGTTCAGACCTTTCAAAAACGTGTGCATATTAAGCCAAACTTATTCTACATCAATTAGAATTCCAGATCTATCTGAATATTGTCAAATATAAGTTAAATCTGCCAAGCGTGTATGGAATTCCCAGCAAATATTAAAGTTCAACAACAGGAATGGATTCGGAATCACCATAATGAAGCACAGTGCGATAATTGGCTGTTGTTATGAGGTCCTTTGCGAAAATAAGAACATTTTTGTGTTCAAGGAGAGCCCTGAGGGACGCCGCAGAATATAGGAGGTTTTTCAAACACAACCGTTTTCTCTCACCCTAACAGATTCAGTATGGTTAGGTAAATAATGAAATCAAGAATTACCATCTCATCTAAAAGTCTATGATGATCGACGCAGTGGAGAGTCTCTGCAATTTCGCAGAGATTTCTGATTGGTATTTTTTTTCCCGACCATTATTTGTCGATTTCATGGCCACTTTCAGTATGACTGTTTGCAGTGATACCTTTGATCCTAAAAAGCATTCGGTGACGATGATACTTTGGTGTTTGAGAAATGAGAAACATCACTTCTTCCCGAAATCTGTTTACTGTTTTAAATATTTTAGTTGGTTATCGAGCATACGATTATCACTGTGGATTGGAAACCACCTCACAAGTGTCTCTTGTTTGTGCATATTCACTGAAGATTAAGCATACTGAATTCCAGCATTCTGTGATTATTCAAACATCAGGTATGAAGGTAATATATACTGATAAGTTGCCGTATAAATGTATACAACGGATACGAGAGGATTGTCCTTCACGAACTGAACGTTGTCAACTACGCTTCAGTGATTTTTTTTTTTTTATATTTGCTGTAATAATGATGCAGGACGGACGGTAATTGCCCGGGTCGTTAGCGTCGCCATTTTTACGATGTGGTGCCGTGATGAAATGTTACCTGATGGCTGGATAGACACCTGTTTACTATTGATTTGTTTACAATAACTGTAATATGAAGGGCAGTCACCGATGCACACCTTAAATTACCCTGAGAAAAGATATTGTCACAACTCTTTAGCCTTCTTTTCACGAAATATTTTGTGAGAACTGGGGGCCGTCTCGATTTGTGCAAATGTTCGAATGATTTGCTTCTCAATTATCTTCATTAATATTAATATTACTCTGGCACTTTTCATAAACACAGCTGCCGACATCACCGAAGAATTCGTTAGTTCCGTTTGCCCTCATAATAACATTTTAATTTTTTATCTCATCTCATTTTTCATCAATACAGGTGTGAGTATTTTTCTCCGAAGGGTTGAGTCATTGCCGTTCCTACTTTTAATCAATTTCCAAAATACAGGCATTTAGTTTTGTTTGTAGGCCTAACGAGTCCCTTGGTCTCTTTATACTAAAGGTATAATGATTCATCGTATCTGATAATCCTTCGGGGTTCCATTTGAGTCCTATGTTTGTTCCTAAAATCGTACTTGTTCGCGCAGGTTTAACCACGGACGGCAATTCCTTGGCAAATAACGACGATTATAGAAAATGCAAATAAAACCATTACTCTGGTAATCTAAATCAGCCTAAGAAAAATACCCACCAAATACAAAATCATATCACAAAATACAGACCGGCTACAGTTACTAAAGGTAGATCCTGGATGGAGCTTCCAGACATTACAGTAACGGGTAATTTATAGCTGTCGAAACTGCTCTCGCTGTTTTCGTTACCGCAAGAGTTCACATTCCTTCATTGGAGGGGTGGGTAGAGCTCTCGGCTAGCACGCTGTTGGCCCAGCGTTCAACTCTCCGACCAGCCAATGAAGAATTAGAGGAATCTATTTCTGGTGATAGAAATTCATTACTCGTCATAATGTGGTTCGGATTCCGCAATAAGGTGTAGGTCACGTTGCTAAGTAACCAGTTGGTTCTTAGCCACGTAAAATAAAGCTAATCCTTCGGGCCAGCCCTGGGAGAGCTGTTAAATCAGCTCAGCGGTCTGGTTAAACTAATATACACTTAACCGCAAGAGTTCTTTAATCTTGTGTTTTGTCCAGTGAAGATGAAACCTGCAATTTCAAGTGCTCGTTACACGCGTAATTGTACCTAAGAGCACGCTGAAGATAAACATTCATCAATATCAATTTTAGAAAACAACGATCAAAGAGACAGAGCGTCCCGAAATTTCGATTTGCTAAGCACTCCTTTATGCTGTTAGTGTCTTCAGCTGAACCTCCCGCCGCCAATTCTGTAAACATGTAGCCGGAAAAGTATACCTTGGTTTAACCAGACCACTGAGCTGATTAACAGCTCTCCTAGAGAGGGCTGGCAACGGGATCAGATTTATTGTACTGGCTAAGAACCAACCGGTTACCAGCATTATAGCGACTGAAATCCGAATTTCTATCACCAGAAATAAATTCCTCTAATTCTTCATTGGCCGGTCGGAGATTCGAACTCGCGGCCAGCAGAGTGCTAGCTGGGAACGGAACCCGCCCACCCAATGAGGAACATACATGTAGCCAGAACTTAGCGAGGAGGAAAGAAAAAATTTTTTTTTTTTTGTATGTTTCAGGCTCGTTGTCGAGTGTGATTTTTTTTTTATTATTTATCTATGTCTAAATTTGAGAATGCTATTGTGAGATCCATTCACATCGGAAGTCGACACGGCTGCCATTGGCAGTGATGACGTGGTCTGTTGTTTACAAAACAAGGAAAATTATCGCATATCATAATATTACCAGGAGAGCTAAAGTAAACCTCGTACTTCTCGAATTTCCAAGTTTTTTGTTTCGTTGTTCAGGGTATATCGAATCCGGTCCTGGTCGTTTCGACCGTAAGATCCAAAACAACTTAAGACGTTATGTTTATGGTATTTACCGTCACTATTTTGTTTTACTTACATCCCCAAGGGACTCGTACTAAACACGGCGCTCATTTTGTACGTGAACGTTTAAGTGAAAAACTAGAAACGAAATTATTTGGTTGCAGAGAATCACACTCAGCTTTTATACTTCATATTATCAGCTACTCCTATAAGCGAATACAGGTGTTCTTGTGGGTTGTGAGTGTTCTTGCTGTGGCGTTACTCATGAGCGCTTCCACGAATTGGCGCCATGACAGGTAAGGCTGTTCGCAGACCCCTCTTTTGTAATCATTTACTCATGACATGTCAAAACGACCGGTCTCTGTGGAGACATTTTCCCCCTAAGGTTAGGTTTTATGGGCTTTATTTTCACATGAAAATAAGTATTGTTTTCGTATCGTGGGCACTTCAAAACGTAAAGCCCTCCACCTTCGTATTACTTATTTAATGATCTCCTTAATTCGCTCAACAGCACCTTTGGTTGGTGTTGGTTATTGCAATTTATAAGGAGAATAATTCATTTCGTTTTTACAAGCTTGACTTCTTTAACTTTGAAAACAAACCGGAACGTCTTCTTCCTTTTCATCTATCTATCGTATTTACTTAGTCTGACGTAACAGGAACAGGCAAATTTACCTGTTTATTCATTCCTTATCAGAACACTGTGAAGTACCCGGCAGAACAGTATTGATCGAGATCAGAATATTCATCATACCCTCTATGTTGATGAGTCAGATGTTGCCATGCAAAGAGCTGTTCCTAAATCCTATATTACTTTGTTTAGCCTTCATGTATTTCATTACAGGCATTTTCCACTGTAAAATTTACAAATATTATAATTTTCATCTAAATAACGAAGCTTCGAGGTCCACCCCCGGGCTTTCCACCAAACATTCTGGCTCTCCAGAGTGAATATATTTTTCCCTGTTCCATAATTCTTTTCCCAGAGGTCCGTTAAACCTGTCGAAACCGTTTATAAATGTGGCTCACTTTTCGTGCATTACTAATATGTACGCTGCATATCTGTAGCTGATTTATACGAGGATGCAAATATGTTTGGGAAGTTGATGTGTTATGTGCAATTTCATTTACATAAAAGTTTGTGAGTAGAGAGAACTGGATGTGTAAGATGTTTTTAGTACCTCGGAGGAGGCTCATTAAAAACGGTGACCTCGACTAGGGTTCAAAGTGAGAAGAAGATGATGATGAAGAAGAAGAAGAAGAAGAAGAAGAAGAAGAAGAAGAAGAAGAAGAAGACGAAGACGTGTTCAGTGGAATCATTAAGACTGCTTCACTGAAAGGTTGCGTGCGCGGGTACGCAAGTCACGTCTGCGCAGGATGCTGATCGTGTGTAAGCGCATTAACGAGTGAATGTAACTCTCTATCCTTAATTTATAGTTGTCAGATACGGAGTATCACGTGCACAATGAATCTGGATTTTTTCATTCTGTTTATATTCCGTAAGCTAGTTAGGCATCTCGCTTGTGGATCGTTAATCATGGTTTCTATCCAGAATTGTGATATTGCTCCGTAACAAATGATTTTGATATTTCTGTGACATTTCATATTATGTACGATCACATGTGTGAAATCTGTTTTGTTCTCCGAGCTGATGCCTTGGTTTTTTCTATGTTTATTTTTTATGTGTTGTCTATTTTGGGAATCCATTAGATATTGTCTGGTAGGTATGTATGTTGTGGGATAGTATTGTACATTTACGGAAATGTATTTCAGATGAAAACTGCTTTATATTTATACTGATGATCTCGTAAAACTCGATAAACTTGGATTTTCATACAGTAATTTACGTAGAAAGATTGCGTTGCCCGTTTTACTTACAAAATGTACAGTACGGTAAGTTTTGTTACCTGTGGTGAGTGGATATGTTGATACACTTTCTTTTGAAGTGTGATGCCACGTCTATAAAGAAAATCAATGCTAATTTCTCAGTCATATCATTCTGTATGTGGTAATATGCTTGAAGACATGACGCTTATGATCACTCACTTTATTATTTCACTATCAAAGACTGACAACCTGAATCGACTTTTATTTTATTTATTTATTTTATATATTTTGTTTTGCTTTATTTATTTTATTTTATTTATTTATTTATTTTTTTTTTTTGCACTTCGAATTACACTTGGAGGAGAAGCCAGAGTTACACCAACTGTTTACCGTCATCATTCTAACCTGGAAGCTGTGTTCAAATGAAGAGAATATTAAGTAAGGGAAACATAAGGGTAGAACTGCCTGTAACGCGTCGACTATTTTCACAGGAAAGAAACTAAGGCAGCGAACAGACTTGATTGTCAACTCTGTCACGAATGCCAGTCACTTTACAATCCGAAATATTAGGCACTGTGCCACACTGCATATGTATACGAAGGATAAAAAGACGAACGTAATGTGTGCGCCAGACATCCACATCAACTGCGGCCTTGAGCGCTACCAAGTCCAAATTAATTGGAACAACAAATGCTGATTATTGATTTCGTAGACGTGGGATGTTTTTATAGATAATCGTATTTCAAAATACATCGATAATATTGCAGAGATACTAAAAAGAAAATCGTATTTCAAAATACATCGATAATATTGCAGAGATACTAAAAAGAAAATTAATTAATTTGGCAAGCTGATCTCGTCTCATATTTTTTAATCACTAATTTACAAATTATGCAATACGATACAGAGCTCTGCCCTGAACATGACGAGGGAGGTAAAAACATTAATTACTTGCGAAGTTAAAAAAAAAAAAAGATGATGTTTTGTATTCAAAGAAAGTGATATCAAAATGCTGAGAAAACTTGGGGGGAAACAAAAGCATCCTAATTGGTAACACACAAAGGAAACTGCTTTCATGCAAGACGCGAAGGACAGATAATCAGAAAATCCTGAGTTAAGCATATGTCAGTAAAAAATTAAGATATGTTTCCAGAAACATCATCTCCACCTCAACTTAGCGTGTTAAAAATATCCAAATTCTTTATCGTAATCAAGAAAGCTGGAGCCACTTCAGAATATGATTATTCTAAGGGCAAAACTAAAGATCGAATCCCATTTATGTTCTTTGGATCGTTAAAAGTACAACGGAGAAATACGGTGTATTCATTTAAAAACCAGTTTCGACGGATTTTAATACGCTACAAAATGCACTAATGAAATTTCAAGTTTCTTTTATTGGCGACAAAACTAACTATACATGCTCATGCAAAAGTTCATACGATCTATTTGAAGATCTGGTGAGTGTTGGCTTAACATGGTAAAGGTTTTATTTGTAGTCTTGAAGTAACATCCCTGAATATGAATAGCGGTACAAACGCGTAACTGTAGCAACTCTTCTAGAAATCTCAGTAGAAAACAAATCAAGTCACTTTTAGACATAATATGTGAATACCCATATTCGTTTTTTTTTTTTATTAATAAACGATGAATGCATTGTGGAGTTCCTATGGTCAAGTTTACGGTATGCAAGGCACGTTTGAGAAACTTGTAGCAGGATATTAAAGGAAAAGGGTTGAATAGTGTCTTTTAGATTTTAAGCCTATCTTCTAAAGTTTCCCCAGTATCTAAGCAGTAAATTTAACTGCATAATTTAAACCTCACATTTTCGACGTTACGGCCAAAATTTCTGATCAGTTCCCCTCGGTCTTCAAAAAACTGACATTCTTTTTCTTCCATCTTACTTTCCATCCTCTCCTAACAATTGTTTTAACATTACTTTCAGCGGAGAATGACCATATAGGTCCCGGCGCTTGGCCTTTGGCCTAATTTTATATTCCAGTTCCAATTCCAATTCAGAATACTGGCTTTTTCTGTGTATTCTAAGTCCATTCGGTAATAGCTGTGGTTTGCAAAATGTGATATGAATGACGAATCAGAGCTTTGCATTTTATTTATAAACGATAACGGTCTCTTGAAGAGTTTAATTTCAAAACCATGGACACGATAGCATCCATAACATCAACAAAACTACAGTTGAACTGCAAAATGCTATACACACATATATATACAGTGTATACTGTATATATATATACTATATATATATATATATATATATATATATATATATATATATATATATATATATATATATATATATACAGTATATATGTATTTTATATATATATACATATTCATATATATATATTGTTTCATATTACCCTCAAATAAATTTTATGTTGATTTTAAGTCCGAAACGTGTTGCTTATCCGTCTAAAAGCCCAAACTACACAAGTAGGTACACAGGTCCGGGCCAACACAGCTAATCATCGACAATTTTAAGATTTTAGAGACTTGTTCAAACCTGATAGCCTTGAAAATGTTAGATCAGCATATGTCAAAATATTTAGCACCAGCTATGATAATGTCCAAAAATACTTCGCTTTATTTATTGGGAGCTTCATTTTCACATTTGCTTTTCTTCTATTCATGTGCTTTATTTTTCACTCTTATTTTCATTTAAATTTTCATCCTTTCAAGTTATTTGTATTTTATCATGATATAAAGTGTATATACAGAATAATATTGCGTACATAGCACCGAACTAAAAATGGCTTGTTTTCCCGAGGCACGAGTCATTGCCACGCATTCAAGTATCTGGTATCGCTTACCGTCTTACACCTGTCCACATAGATCTCTTCACTATCAAATTTTAATTGAATTCTTTGTGATACAGTAATAACCCTTACCGTCTTACGTTTTGCCACCTAGTCAGTTACACAACTGAAAAGACCTTGACTAAAATATAGTGATAAGCTAAGTAATAGCGTCGAATTTCTTTTGCTCTGTATACTATAATGATAATGCTCAAATATACGAGTTTTTGTGATGGATGAAAAACAGACAATGATCACGCACCCTCGCTGACACACGCACTGACAGGGCAACAGACTCTGCTGTTGGTCTTTCGCCTCGCACAAGTGAAATCTGTATCGTAAACGACATTTCATCGACGAAACTAATCATGTTTCATGAAATACACAGTGTGCTTCAGACATTTCGATTATTGCACATGTGAAACTGGTAATAGGAAAAGTAAATGAATACAAGAGGTTAAGGGTATTGGAATCGCAGCAGAAGTGACTTGGAAAAGCATCTGTGCTTTCAAGAAGAGAGACAGAGAGAGAGAGAGAGAGAGAGAGAGAGAGAGAGAGAGAGAGAGAGCCGTGGACGTAAACTTTTCTTTTCCGCACTCGATTCCACTTAACAGTGAGACTAATACTCGGGGACCCTTCCAGTTATACTACGCGCTTACTCGTCGAACCTCTAAGTTGCTTAATTCCTTAAACTTAGCAGCAAGAAATTAAACGTACAGCATACCTTATGAACCACGCAGTCTATGTTTCTCAGGAAATATACGTAGCATTTTTTCAAAGCTGCTTGCTGAATCTAGGTTGGGACAAATGACAGCTCTTCTGTTCTAAGGAGATTCATAAATAAACCAGGCACACGCAGTCTCACATACGGCGATTAGATGGATTTACTGCAGTAGATAATTGGGACCGCAGCTGATGTGCTGCATTTCAAGTATATAATGATAATAATATTAATGTGACATACACCGATCAAGCTAAAAATGTTTCCGAAAGCAATTAAACAATTACCTCTGGATACAAAGTCAAATTTCAGTTTCTATGATTACCCGAAGCCATGAATCCGATCGCTGAATGCTGCTACCAAAGGCGCCAATTTCATTTTTCCCTAACTTTGACCATTGTCATCCTTTGAATGGAAACCTTTTGGTTGAATGTTAATAGTTGTTTTTCCTCTATGCATAGTGCCTTCGTTATGCTTTTCGTGTAAAATGGCCTCGTTCTTAGAATGCGATCGTCGCACTCGAGAGGTTTTCGATTAAGTTAAATTCCAAGGGCGTACTTGGGTGCATCCAAACTACAGTAAAACAAAAGAGGTATATACTGATAAATTCTTATATCGGTAACTAAAGAAAAATATTAACATACAAATACATAGATTATTTGTCGAATGTACACGATAAAATATTTGTCAACCCGAATGGCACGATAAAATTATATTTGTTAATTTTTGGTAAAGTTAAGTCAACTTTGATTGAATTCTGCTTGTAATACTGTTAACAATGTAAAATATTGTATATTTTCTCTAATAAAAGATAAAAAAAACTACAGTAAAACATATCATAAACAGGTTGAAAACAAGAAAAAATAACACTAACGGGTTGAAAACAAGTTAACGGACGTAAGCGGAGAAAGACTTTGGCAAGTGCTTTATAACCGTATGAAGCAGCAGTTATGACACCCAATTAAGTCGTTGACTTGTTTTCATTCTGTCTGTGACATGTGTAAGGTAACTCGCTGACGTGTGTTTATGACATGTTTTCCTGTAGCGTAGACGGATCCTCACTCTATTACCACAGTGTTCTCGACACTGATGTGAATTTACGAAGCGTAAAATCGTTTGGGTGAAACTCGATTTCGTAAATGGGATATGCTTCTGAGGGGGGAAAGGGAATCGGGGACAACTGGCATGGCCGTTTCCACCTGTAAGTATCTACGATTTCATAGAGAGAGAAAGAGAGAGACTTTTCCAATAATTATTGTAAGCCTACACGAATTTATCGTTTTTGGTAAAATGATTACGTCATAATACTTAATATTCTATTACCAAAGCACATGCTCAAATAAAATATGATTTTGGATACACCATCAGACGAATTATATGAGTTTGTAGCTTACTGGGATTATAATTGAAATATTCTATTGACATAGTGAAATGAGATCGTATATACGTGTATAAACACACACACACACACACACACACGCACGTACACGTGGTAATTGTTCAAGCCTGTGAGCGTCGGACAAGTAAAATAACAGTAAAATTTTCCAAGTCCAGCTTATCAAGATTTACAGATGGGGAAAAATCGTTCATATCTGTCTATCAGTGTAAGTGGAAATCCATAACACTGACTCCCACACTTCTGCAGCTGTCGACTCAGATGTTGTCAGTGATAAGAACTTCCGTCTCAACTATTGAATTTAATTCTGCTCTTGCGCAAGAAATGTAATAACAAAGATTACCTTCACAACGTGGGCAGGTGTTCGTTAGCGGGTGAAAAATGGAGATATATTTTTCACGCTTGATCTACGCAGACAATTCGATTCCAGGGGCTGATGAGTGAATGGGAAATTGATGGATGTAGGAAAGTAATGGTGGAGGGAGTGAGTTGGCTGGTCGAGTGTGATGGCCTTTTCTAAGCAATACCAGCTTTACACACACACACACACACACACACACACATACATATATATATATATATATATATATATATATATATATATATATATATATATATATATATATATATATATATATATATATATATATATATATATATATATATATATATATATATTATATATATATTTTTACAAATATTACTGCTGTTCGCCCTCGTAACTTTTGATTGTAAAAATATCAGCCTGACTGAGACCGGGAAAAGACATTGTCTATATAGGTGCGTCTTAGTTCAAACCTTAACGTCCGTTGGAGAACGGGATAGGTAAGTTAGGCCTTTTACCCTATAGGAAAATTTCCTATCAGCCTTAAGAATAGGTGGTCCTAAGGTCCCCTTTTCCTTCCTACCTGTCTCATGGCGAATGTTTTGAATACAAGAACGTGGACACCTGGGGTGATTGTTGTTGACCTAGGCCGGTCCGAGAACTTGAGAGAGAACCAAGCTTTCGGAGAGATAACACGTCCAGTTGGACCTCTTCCCCCTTTCTTTGTCTATTATTCTATTAGTGAAGTGAAGAAACAATTGCAAGAACTCCACGTCGGTCGTTGATGCGCACAACGTTCGTCCTAAGGTAAAGTCGCTTTTTGTTCAAAACTTCGCCCATTCTTTTATCCTTTTTTCTGTATTTCAAATTTCCTTTGTTCCCCCTTCAGCCACCACTTACGGTATATGTGTTCACGAAGTCTAGATTAAGTCAAAATTATTTTATTGTTAGCTTCAACCCCATTATTCCAGTAAAATACCTAGGATTTAGGGTAAGCAAAATCAGGTTAAATCTCGATGCTTTTGTACGCCTCGCGTCCGAATGTTTGGGAGAACCGTTGCGTTTAAAATCAAATTCATCTCAAATATTCTTTGTTAAGGTTAATAACCCTTAACTGGCGACCTTTGGCTAATTAACGTCTGTCTTTGAGGTTAACTTTTGGCTTCAAGTGACAGGTTACGTGTAATCTTGGTTTGCAGGGGCCGTAAAATTTACGTAAATTGAATAATACATGATCAACCAAGACTCTCACACGTAACATTGGCGACCTTGCGTAGAATCTAAAGTACATTTTAGAGAAAGAATCTGGAGAAAAGGAAATTAAAATTACATTAATTCCAAAAATAAAAGTCAGATATCGAACTCCATTTCATTCTTCCAAACAAGGAACGAGGCATAGTAATAAGCAGTAAAGAGAATAGTTATAATAACAAGTGTAGCGAGAATTAGCGTAGGAAAGGGTGCGTCGAGAGCAGAGAGTCATAATTTATAACGTCTAAGACAAGGGCATTTTACCGTGTTCGGACCGTGAGAGAAGTCGTTCAAGAAACGAATCCTAAGGCCGAATCGCGGAGCCCAGTTCATATACACAAAGTAATGTAGAAATCGCGTCGGCAATTCCGATCGTTATTGTTTGCATATAGCGGGAATCATTCAAAACCGTGTCAGTGAAGTGGCGAACGAACGGAAGTAGTAATTGTATCATAAAATACATTTTCAGTAAAGTAAATTTGGTCCGTTCCAAATCACGCAAATCTATTCCATTGTTTGCCGAGGATGTTTCACCGCGAGAGAACGATAACAAAAGACACAAAGTTGTTTGGTAATTTAGTTTTCCATCCGTAACGTAAAACGCTATGCATGATTGGTATATTTAAAGTAAAATCTGGATACCTGCATTTGTTTCGTTCGTTGTTTGAATTTGTGCTAAAAAGAAAATACCCGCCGCGCGGTTGTTTTGAAATTTAGGCCTAACGGGATTTTCCGCCATCTTAAGACCTTGTTATTGTCATTCTCTGTTGTGACCACTCTGCTCCCAGCCCTTTTGGAACTACTTTCTCGGCGTAGTAGAAGTTAGACAGACTTCGGTAGAAAAAAAAAAAAAAAAAAAGATAATTTAGGCAGGGAAAGATAGGCCTTAGTTAGGAGTAATAACAAGTTCCTATACGAATACCTACTATAAAATCATATAAAGAAAATTTAAAATTTTTACGATAAACTTTTGTGACGTCGGCTCCGGAAAATTAAGATAATAAAGTAATCCCTAAGGAAGCCAAGACGACGCATCTATATCATTTTATTAAGATCCATGCCATTGTGCATGTATAAAATCTTTGTTTACATGTTCTCAAGCAGCAAGAAATTCGCTGATTGAAAATCTCTCTCTCTCTCTCTCTCTCTCTCTCTCTCTCTCTCTCTCTCTCTCTCTCTCTCTCTCTGTGTCATTCAAGTAAGCATTCCTAACCTAAGTGTACGTGACCCTCTTCAAAGAAAGAACGGCCGACACTAGGCTAATTAATTCGAATACAATAAACCAATTAAAAGAAAACACCTCTGTCCCACAATAGATGAGGACAAGTTAAGAGTAATTACAATACAGTGATAAACTGTCGGTCACGAGTGAGGCCTGCTATCCAGACCGAAGCCAACAGTAGTTTTCACCCTCTGAAAAAGAAGGGGGCCGGTACTGGGACCAGCCACTCACGAGGATCTTTAAGAAAAAAAAAAAAAAAAATTCACTTTATTCCACAGTGCCAATAATTTGCAGCACTCATCACTGGAATAGCTTACTTCTCTCTCTCTCTCTCTCTCTTTACCTTCCCTTTCTCTCTCATTCGATTGTTGCACTCTGCAGGGGTGTAGAGTGCCTTCCTCCCATATAGCCTAGTTGGACTCCAGTAGAGGGTCCCTAGGAACACATTGGCACCATAAGTGCCACCAAGCAAGAATCCCGAAAAATAAATAAAACAAAACCAAAAGGGAACACAGAAGAGAAAGTTCTTCTGAACCTAACCTGCACCAGTGCCTAGGGATACTGAGTGCCACCAGTGTGACCTGTACACGGCACACCCAAACTACAGTGCCACCTTTTGAAAGGGTGCCACGTCATTGAAGAGACACTTCCTGCTGCCCAAGTACGCCCAGTCGACCCGGTTAGACGCCCTTCCCACCAGAACCATGGCAGCAGAGCATTATAAAACTTTCCTGGGGCTGGGGACGGCGGCAGGTCTCACCGGCTCGGAACTTACTACCTGGGTTAAGGAGCAAGTGGACGACTTGGCCAAGCGGGAGAAGGAAGAAAGACTCGAGCAGAGGAAGTATGAAGCAGAGAGGAAGTATGAAGCCGAGCAAAGGCAGTATGAAGAGGAAAGAGAAGAAAGAAGGAGACAGCATGAGTTAGCCTGCAAGGAAACTGAGTTAGCCCTAAAGGAGAAGGAGCTCGAGCTTGAGAGAGCGAAAATGGAGAATGCCGAAGCTATGGCTAGCCATCAAGCCTCCAGTCCTACACCTGCTGCATCAAACGCTCCAATTTCGAGCATCAATTCTCTAGTCCCCAAGTGGACTGAGGACGAGCCAGAAGCATGGCTGGAGGAGATCGAGGCTCTTTTTCGATAACTACAGCACCACGGAGACGGAGAGAGCCTTAATACTAGCCAAGCATATGGAGGGAAAAGCCAAGGCAGCGCTTCGCTCACTGGAGAAGAGCCAGAGAGGCAACATGGCGGAAGTTCGTAGAGTCATTACAAAGGCCTACGAGATAACCCCAGAAAAATGGAGACAACGGTTCCGAGGTCTTGCCAAGGAAGTCGGCTGGTCTTGGACAGAATGGGCATGTCACAAAACCCAGTCCGCACGCGCTGGTTCGACTCCTTGGCCTGCACGACGTTGAGGATCTTTTCAATCGGACCATGCTAGAAGACCTTTTCCAATGTGTGCCAGGGCCCCTTGCAGTATATCTTAACGATAAACAGCCCTCCACACTTATGGAAGCTTGTCGCATGGCTGATTCGTGGGAAACCTTCAATCAGTCGCATAGCACCTCTCAGAAGCGAATCATCCCTCCGGCCTACCTCTCTAACTCCACTCGCTCAAGAATGGACTGCCTAGCAAGACCCTGTGCAACTATTGCAAGAAGGGGGCCACGCTGAAGCTGAGTGCCGATACAAACTCGGCACTAATAAGCAGCCTAACCCTACCAGCCAGAACTCCGCTCCCGATTCATCCGCTCAGCCCTCTCCTCCAACAGTTACTGCAGGCCACCGAGCCCATCCAAAAGGCCCGTGCAAATCCTGTGGGGCTGCTAGCCACTACAATGCTGGATCTCCGGCCTGTCCACATCATGTCCCCACCACCAAATTTGTCAACCTAATCAGCACTTCATTTTCTGCTGCTGGTCCGCACCGATCCTTTACCCTGAGAGACTGGAAACCCAGTTCATCTCGGTGGCCCCTCTTCAGAGCACTAGCCTGCCAGTGACCCTTCCGGTCACAGTAGACACTGCGGCAGACATTAGCCTGATCACTAGGGCCCAAGTGCCAGCCGGTGCCATGGTTGACGAAGAAACCCGGTGGGAAATGAAGTGGATAGAGGGCCACACCATCACTGTTCCTACTGTCCAACTCCAGGTTATGACACCTTGGGGCACGATACCCCACCGCCTTGGCGTGGTAGGTGGAATTCGGCCCGGAGTGGTCTTCTTGTTGGGTCGGGATCTTCTCTGCGGAAGCCCGTCACCAACGCCACTCCGCAGCCACGTTACCTCCTCCACAGAGGCCCCAGTTAAAACTCTCAACCATGACAAACCTCCACCTTCCGCCCACCAAAGTGGTCCGCGGAAGGGGCACAACCCAAACTATTCCAGGCCTAGCCCTCTCCAATTGCGAAGGGCTGGCCCACCAAGAGGTCTTCCTCCGCGAAGAGAGATTCAGGAGGAGCAGTACCGCTGCAGGACGTGCCAGCGGGCAGACCACTCCACAAATTGGGAGGGCTGCCCAAGCAAGCAACGCCCAGCGGACGCCCCGAACAAAACTCACCGAGAGGCTACGATCTCCTGCTGGGGCAGGAATCTCTGCCGCAGCCAAACCAAGTCGTCCGCGAGGTATTGCACCTCCGGACCCCTCATCAGGCATGCCTGACCTCAACTGCTGCCAGTGCCACTTGCGAGCACTGAGCAGTGCCAGACTCCGTCCGCCACGGACGTTGAGCTACCAATGGAAAAGGCCCTATGCCGGGTCTAAATCATGAGGCGAATCCTCCTCCGGGAGATTTAGGATTCCCCATGCAGTTGATCATTGCGACTGGAGAGCCTCCAGCACCGGAAACTTCTTCTTTGCAAGATTCTTGACTCCAGGGGATGAACCCCTGAGGATCGAAATGGTACCCCCTCCCTTGGAAGACCAGGAACTGGCATCCTCGGACGCAGAAGTCGAGATCGCCTCGCTCCGGTTGTCGCAGCAGCCGGAGTAGGGAGTCCTCCCGCAGCTTTTGCAGTTGCCCCTGACTTCGCGCCCGCTAGCCCTTCTGGCCTGTCCCCGGAGTTGGTGCTCTCATCACCTGCTAGGCCAGCTACTGATAGGCCTTGGAGGAAACCGAAGAAGAAGAAGAAGGGGCGGAAGAGAGCCCAGTAGTTGCCGAGCTATACGCTCATCCTGGCACTAGTGCCCTCTCGGCACAGTGCCCTAACATCTAAGAGTGATCCTGGCCCCTGCCCAGAGAAGGTAGCCAGTGTGATCTCTTCCTTTATTTGTACCTAGCCTAGGCCACCTTAAAGTACAGTACATCAATTTAGTAACCTTGTTCTTTCCACTTACCACCGAGCCGCAGTAATCATGTAAGTAGCCTAACTAATTTCAGTAATCTTAACTATTGTGAAACGAGCCACGATGCTCGTGACACGCATGGCCTAAGACCTCAGTGAGGCACCCATTTATCATATGAGGCAACCCTCATGAATTAACTAGTAAATTTTAATTGTATTAAACATAAACCATGTTGTAATTTAGTTAGAATATTAACTCTTATGTTGGTGCTACGGTCGGGTTAGGATAGGTTAGGCTAGGGAATATCATAGAATGTACCACTAGGCTAGGTCTAAAACACATCATGATTGTAGGAGGTAGCCTATAATAACCGTGAGCACCTTCTAGTACTATTAGAATTAGGTTAAGTAGTGATTATAGCTCATATCCTATCTAGGGTTAGGTAGTTCTGTAGCTAGGTAGGCTAACCAGGACTAATCTGCTCAGGGAAGGAGAGTAACCTACGAGAGGCGAACAGCTTGTTTAGTATAGACCTTCACGCCCGAAAAGGGAGTGAAGGCCCTCTTAAGGGGGAGCTTTTACAAATATTACTGCTGTTCGCCCTCGTAACTTTGATTGTAAAAATATCAGCCTGACTGAGACCGGGAAAAGACATTGTCTATATAGGTGCATCTTCAGTTCAAACCTTAACGTCCGTTGGAGAACGGGATAGGTAAGTTAGGCCTTTTACCCTATAGGAAAATTTCCCTATCAGCCTTAAGAATAGGTGGTCCTAAGGTCCCCTTTTCCTTCCTACCTGTCTCATGGCGAATGTTTTGAATACAAGAACGTGGACACCTGGGGTGATTGTTGTTGACCTAGGCCGGTCCGAGAACTTGAGAGAGAACCAAGCTTTCGGAGAGATAACACGTCCAGTTGGACCTCTTCCCCCTTTCTTTGTCTATTATTCTATTAGTGAAGTGAAGAAACAATTGCAAGAACTCCACGTCGGTCGTTGATGCGCACAACGTTCGTCCTAAGGTAAAGTCGCTTTTTGTTCAAAACTTCGCCCATTCTTTTATCCTTTGTTTTCTGTATTTCAAATTTCTTTGTTCCCCTTCAGCCACCACTTACGGTATATGTGTTTACGAAGTCTAGATTAAGTCAAATTATTTTATTGTTAGCTTCAACCCCATTATTCCAGTAAAATACCTAGGATTTAGGTAAGCAAAATCAGGTTAAATCTCGATGCTTTTGTATGCCTCAAGGTCCGAATGTTTGGGAGAACCGCTATGCTTAAAATCAAATTCATCTCAAATATTCTTTGTTAAGGTTAATAACCCTTAACTGGCGACCTTTGGCTAATTAACGTCTGTCTTTGAGGTTAACTTTTGGCTTCAAGTGACAGGTTACGTGTAATCTTGGTTTGCAGGGCCGTAAACTTTACGTAAATTGAATAATACATGATCAACCAAGACTCACACGTAACAATATATATATTTTAGCGCGTCCGCTGTAATATATAAGGTCCCGTGGCCGTGGTAGTTTTCATGGGAGTTCATTCTAACGTTTAAAAACTTGAAGAAATTGGAGAACAAATATATTCAAAAGAACAAATATATTCAAAAGCACCTAAAGTTTTTTTTTTCTTTGTTAGACGTTAACACCTAACTTCAAATTTATCGATTTCTGACCTTTATGTTCTCATTTCAATCGATATTTAATTTTGTTCTTCAATCCGTTAATCTAAAAAAGGATCTCACTCTTGCTGTTGTAATGTTTTCCGCGAACGACTGTTGGCAATTTTATGCAAACAATTACATTTAATGATATATATATATTTTTTTAGTAGATATAACAAAATGGTTTTGTAATTTCATTTCCGATAACCCAGAGGAACCGTCAGTTGATTTCTTCTCGTAACAAAGCGGAAGGTTTTCAATTTCAGTATAGACGGATTTCTGCAAATTTTCTCCTCTGATAACATAAAGTTGTATTCCTTCTTCCGACGTCAAATTGAACTAGAGATAGTCAACCATTGATAGGAGGAAGGCATCACCAGTCAAACTTTTATTGATTTTGAAATGTCTTTTTTTTTTTTTTTTAAATTTAACAACACCTGCTTTCTCTCTTTTATCATTGGCTTTTAACTTGAAATTAAAACGAGCACTTGTCACTGTTTAGCAGTCTGTCTGTCTGTCTGTCTCTCTGTCTCTGTGTGTCTCTCTCTCCCTCTCTCTCATACACAAGCAGTGCAGTTCTACAGCTAATTTTACGTATAGGCTTACGGCACTGAATTATTACCAAGAAACCCAAATTAAAATTTCGCTGAAAAAGACATATGTCGTAAAATATACAAAAAAAGGAATGAGTGATGAAAGCTCACTGCTGTTTTAGTGAATATAGCTATACAGTATCCATATGCGCATTGTAAGTATTAATGTTTGAGGCAAATACAATTGGATTTGTTTCTACAAGGTCAGAGGCCAAAGAGGGAGTTCTGCGAAGGTGGAGTTGGCTGGTAAGTGAGTGCTGGTGGCGAGGGGGTTGGGGATAAGGTTAACCATTTATCATGATAGATGAAAATAAGAGCGTTTGGTTTACAGAGGATTTTGAGAACTTTTGTGATGTTTTTTTTTTTTTTTTTTACACAATTTTTACTTGTAGAATAATAGGAAAATGGATTATTCTTTCAAAAACGGTGCGGCGACTCTTGGTAGCTTTTTATAAAAAGCTTGATTACCACCAGTTAAGACTAATGAATGAAAGATGTGATTGGTCTTTCGACTATCAAATTGGCCGAGGAACAGGAGCGGGCCAATAATGTGTCAAATTCGGGAAACTTTTAGCAGAGGAGCTGAATTGATTAGAATATAGAATTTAGGGCAAAGGCCAAGCACTGGGACCTATGAGGTCATTCACAGCTGAAACGGAAATTGAGAGTAAAAGGTCTGAAGGGTGTAACAGAAGGAAAGCCTCGCAATAGCACTATGAATCAATTGTTAGGAGAGGGTGGAAAGTGAGATGGAAGAAGAAGAATATGAAAGGAGTTACAGTAAAAGGAACGAAAGGGATAGCAGCTAGGGGCCGAAGGGATGCTGCAAAGAACCTTAAGTAATGCCTACAGTGCACCGCATGAGGTGCACTAACGGCACTACCCCTCTACGGGGTTTTAACAGAGGAGACGACGGGGGTCATAATCTAATCAATTAATGTGCCGGAGGCTCAGTGATATTAGCGCTGAAATTACAATATTGAGAGGAAATAAAAGACAAAGGTTCACACCTCTTCCCAGTAGGAACTCTTTCCAAATCGCCAGAGCTGGTGAAGACGGAAATGACAAAATTGAGAGAACACAAAAGAGCCAAGAAAGGAAACCATTTGCAAGAGATGTTAAAAGACATTCATGTGACGAAATAAGTGAAAGCCATTGGATGCATAATAGATTGTAACAATCGTGTCTTAGGGGGATGAGTAATATGTTTCGTATCTTTTTTTTAAAGAACACAAAGACGAGAAATACATTAAACGTCTGGAGTTTTCTCCTCATTTCCATTTCCTTCATGCGCCATGACAAAATAGCACGAAGCGTAAGGAACAAAATAATGGAGAAACGAGAACCGACGAGGACAGCAATAGACTTCTCTGTGCTGCGGTTGTCTTACGTAAAGTAATCATGGTGGCATCATAATTACGATCATATGGTAACCGTTGATAAAGACAGATAAGTCAGCCGCAAATATATACACACATATCTTTCCAGGGGCAGAAACAAATGCCGAAATAGTGGCTGAAAGAGCCGATGATTCAAGGTTGTCATTTGGGACGAAAAAGATCTCGTGTCTCTCTGTCGTTTTGACAGAAGATTGTTCATCGTATAGAGTAAAAAAAAAAAAAAAGAAAAGAAACTCTGTAGATAACCTTTGATAGAAGATTGCTCATCTTATAGAACAAAAAAAAAAAAAAAAAACTCTATAGATAACCTTAGATGGATAGATAGGATATGAGAGAAGGTGAAGTATGTCAACTGAATCAATGACAGCAGCTAGACGGTTAAAATCTAGGTCATTAACAGTAAAATATTTTTGGCTGAAGCCACCGCACAATCTTTGGTACGAGTAAATAGCAGGATGGCCATGAACATTTAGGTGATGTTACTACATATGTATGGATGTTATATATATATATATATATATATATATATATATATATATATATATATATATATATATATATATACTATATATATATATATATATGTTACCACAGAAGGATAAAAAGGTAACGAAATGTATCATCGCAGGATAAAAATTCATCGTGTCTTTCAACGTTGAGGGAAAGTCACGATAAATTCAAAGGCATAAAACTGGGAGGTGGTTCTCTCATGAACTATGGCTCTACGGGCCTAGACACCTGTCCCCCTTGTTGCTATATATAGAAGTTTCTCGTCACAATAATGAACAACTGCTTTTCCGTAGCGAGGCTTATCCGAATCAGCTTGCTGTCCTTTCGTGAGGTTTATTAATCGCTATTTCAAGTTCCCATTGGGGTTAGAGCCGTCAGTACACCTCACGCGGTTCACTGTGGGCATTACTTCAAAAGGCTCTAAGGTCCCTTCACCCCCTAGCTGCAACCCCTTTCATTCGTTATACTGTACCTCCGTTCATATTCTCTGTTTTACATCTTTCTTTCCACCTTCTCTTATCAATCGTTTCACAGTGCAACTGCGAGTCTTTCTTCCTGTTACGCCTGGCAAACCTTTCTGCTTCAGTTTCCCTTTCAGTGCTGAATGACCTCAAAGGTCTCCCAGCGTTTGGCCTTTGGCCTAAATTCTATATTCCATTCCACTATTTCAAGTACTCCGTTTCAATTTCACTCTCTCTTGGAACACTTCATTTAGTTATTCTTATGAATGGAAAATATCACGTAGAGCCATAGACTTTCTGTAATATACAGTCATCTCAAAAGGTTTTCGAGGAACAGGTTAATTATACAAACATCCTGTTCCTCAGATACCTTTCTTAAAGCAATAGCAGAATCTGATAACAAAATAAGTTCGATAGATTATTTGGAATGCACATGCAAAGCAGTTTGATTCACAGTAACTATTCAATGGAATTTCATAGAGGAATCTTTATTAAGAATGAAAAGCTTTGAAACTTAACTTTCTGAAGTTACATCAAAGCTGATTAAGATCTTAGTGAGAAAGAGGTATATGGACTCAGTTTTTTTTTTTATCATTCCTGTGAATATTATGGTATCGATAAGACTCGTTAACGCTATAAAAAATATTAACACAATTTTTTACAAAAACGGTGTTTTATTTATTACGAAGGTATTTCAACGAACATTAAAAATGTGTGTGTGTCTGCTGAAATCGTGGTTCAGATATGTAAATTTCGAAAATTAAGAATGATGATGATTTGCTAGTCCTAATTTTCATAGTAAGTTTCATTCATAAGTCGTCAGCATCTGAAACGCAGTCAAAAATATTGCTAATGGTTCCAAAACGCATGTACACGCAACACACACACACACACACACACATATATATATATATGTTACAGTCAACATGCGTAATCAGTCATTACGCGTAATGACTGAAATTTCAGTCATCACGCGTAATGCACTTAGGGGACATTTGATCCCACCAGGAGCTAGTACTAAACACGGCGAAACAGTGAGTCACCTACACTGTTTCGCCGGGTTTAGTACTAGTCCCTGGGGTCAAATGTATTTCATGCCGTGTTTAGTACTAGCTCCGGGATCAAATGTCCTTAAGTGCATTACGCGTAATGACTGAAATTTCAGTCATTATATAATGACTGATTACGCGTGTTGACTGTAACATATACACACATACATACATAAATACATACATACATACATACATACATATATATATATATATATATATATATATATATATATATATATATATATATATATATATATATATATATATATATATATACACCCATATATATATATGTATATATAAAAACACATATAGACAGTATTAACCCTCAGCTCAAGTCCCTATCTATTCGTGCAATGAAAAACTCATGGAAGCTTACAATTACCTTTGTATTCGTGAGGTACACTAATTTCCAATTTGTTGCTGAAGCTAAAATGTTTTTTTCCTAGGCTTATGTCGCAAAACTCTTATTTCCAGGGTTTTAAAACGAAAAGTAAAAAGTAAATTTCTCCCCCAGTTGCTGAAATTCCCCTCCTGTATACCACCAGGTAGAGATAACGATCTCCACACACCTGTGGCTTCATCTACAGAAAGCTCCAGATCAGTACGACAGTCTCTGCTGGTTAGTCATTACATCCGCACCTTGCACTGCCATAACGACTGACTCACTGTCCGCTGAAAACAGAAAGCGAAACAAAATGATTTCCACCGAATGAGTTGTAAGGCTAGAGTTGTGCGACTTAGTTATGTGTCGATGAATAAGTGATTGTTTGCAAAGTGATATTTACAGTTATAGAAAAGGTGCAACTAAAGCAAAGAGAGATAAGACAGAGATAAGGCAGCCATGGAATCGAATACCCAAGACAGTGACAGCTCAGTGGATGCTGACTTCTTCATTGAGAAGCGAAGAAAATGGTTTTCTCAAGAAAAAACACGACATCTACTGCAGGCAGCGGTGATGGCGGTGGCGGTGGCGGTGGGTGTCATTCCTCTAAAGATAACAAGAGCAGCGACGACGAATTGCGTAGCATTTCGTCTTTCACTTGTGTTTCTTCCTCATCGTCACTCGATCTCAGCAAGAGGAGGAGCTCGAAGGGTTCTCCTGGAAGTTCGACGAAAAAAACCACTAAGAATTCGCCCATCACATTCAGCCCTGATACGACCATGCCAGAGTGTTTGTTCGGAGAAAAACTAACGCCGGCTTTATTTGACAACAAAACTAGCGACTTCTCAGCAGAGAAGTCTAAGATTGGCAAAGGTAAACCTCCTCAGACGTCTAAGAAAGCTGCCGAGGGCAAAAATTCCCTCTCCGGGCTCAGACTAAGAAGTGAGGTGTACTCAGTTTCGGGTCTTGACTTCAGCAAGAAGAAGGAGGCAAAAAGAGCAAAGCACAGTTACGAGAGATATTCCAAAGCCAGAGCAAAAAGTGGTAACGGTAAGAGGCCTTGCAAATGCAAGGCCGACAGGAAGTTGGAGGACCTTCGAAAGAAATTGTTAGAAATGAAAAGATCTTCGTCGCAGTCATCAGCATCATCATTATTGTCAACGTCTTCGTTGTCATCGTCGTCATTGTCGTCCTCCTCCTCCTCTTCCTCATCCTCATCTTCATCATCATCATCATCATCGTCTTCATCGTCATCTTCAAGGGAGTACAAGCTCCACCGCAGACGCATAAAAATCCCGAAGTCGTATCTAGAATGTCGCAATAGACTCGACACTGACTCTGGCTACGGGAGCCAAAACAGTCGCGAAAGTTGGCCCTCCAAGATTCACCACCCGCGGCACAGAGGCGCAAGCATCCGAGCACCGAGGAACGGAATGAACCGAATCGATCAAGAGGTTGAGTGTGGCGACGCCTTCGAAGTGGGCGTCAAAAATGCCAGGCGGAGTCGGTCTGCGAGTTGTGTCAACTGTCATCGCTGTAGCAATCACCTTACGGATCATATGAGGTCAGCATGAAGCATTTCGTCATATCTCTTCTTATAAATGAGTTTATTGAAAAAGTAGTTCTGCAATTACATCTGTTTCAGTTCGTTTCTATAGCCTTGGCAAATGAATTGGAAGTTAGCGTCTACGTGAAGATTAATGGTTATGCTTAGGCAAGTGTTTAGCAAGGTGAAACATATATATTTTTTTTTCTCTCTCTCTCACTTACGGATGAAGCATTTCACGTACATGAACAGACCTTTTCTCTCCTAAAGACACGCACCCGTTTATATAATGAATAAGTGAATATGACCTATGAAGTAAAAGACACAAGTTCTAAGAATCCCCATTTCTAATTCCCAAACTACACCATCATCATCCTTGTTCATTTCCGGAGGCGCTCCCACCAACTGGCCATATTTCGTATATTAAACTAGGTCCGTGGGGTGATCTGAAAAAAAATATGCCGATTGATTTTTTCCTCTTAAGATGTGACTTGTTTCAAGATGTTCGACGAGCTGCTGTTGAACCAGTTTCAGTAACATTCGGTGGAAATGACAAGCCAGATATCAGCCGATACGATTCCAAGAATTTCTATTTCCTTTATGGCTGAAAGCTGGCTGTACACTTATCATTTTCTCATTATCTGGGTGGTCATGTTGTCCTGGGCTCTTATCATGAAATTCATTTGATGTTTCAAACCTACCAAGGGAAACAGCGCAACATTACAAAGTTTTATTTTTTAACTTGCTTTATTTTTCATAGGTTTCTTCATGTTCAGTCTGGGGAAAGATATCTGTCCTCATTTCCCTTGGTTTAAAGGTATTGTAAATTTTCGTATTTTTCCGTCAGAGAAATTTGCAAAGTCATTAACGAGCCGTTTATTTTCACTTTCTAAGAGCGCTAATATCCTTCTTTTTCACCTTGAACCAATTACAAACAAACACAGCTTTTTCACGTCTGTTCCTGCTTCTACTGTTCTTTTTTTTTTAGCCATTCATCTCAATTTTCAGTCTATTAAATATTGCCCTTAATTCTTTAGTGTTCTTTATTTTTATTATCATGACTGCATTTACAAACTGTTTCTTAAATCATGAAAATCCTTCCTGCAGTCCTCTATAAATTTAGATGCTTCAAATGTCACTCCTCTCTCTCTCTCTCTCTCTCTCAAGGTAATTGCTTCACTATTCAATTTCGGCTTGTCTGTGTTTACGCTGAAAGGGATCATTTTGTGAAAATAAGACAGATCACGAACATATACTTCCAAACTTTTCATCTGTACACAATTACTGACGCTTATCATTATATCTACTTTATGACCTGGTCTTGACGTTCGTTCATTACTTTACGTAGTTCTTCAGATTGTGGAAAAGTCTTTAGTGTTCTGTTGTGAGTGTCGTTAACCCGCACGTTAAAGTTTCATTATATGAGTTTCTTTTTTTTTTTTGCATCATTAAGTGCTGTACTTAGGTAGTCTTCTATCTTGTCAACTGCGTTATTAAATTCTATTTATCATGTATCTGCCGGTTCATATCGCATTACTGTTTATAGTGTCTTGTTCTTTGCAAGGCATCTTTATTTAATTGAATATTTGTGCATATATATATATATATATATATATATATATATATATATATATATATATATATGTATGTATATGTGTATATATATACAGTATATGTATATATATATATATATATATATATATATATATATATGTATATATATATATACTCCATTGTTTCTCTTTCCTTGTGGTATTGCCTTTATTTATATATATATATATATATATATATATATATATATATATATATATATATATATATATAAAACGTGATGAATCTATAAACAACAGCAATGCCACGGAGGAAAGAGAAACAATGGCGTACGTGTGATTAACTCCATTGTTTCTCTTTCCTACGTGGCATTGCCTGTATTTATATATTTATCACGTTCCATATTTTTCGTGATTCAGCTCTATGTATGTATATATATATATATATATATATATATATATATATATATATATATATGCACATATAAATATTTATCCATATAAAGATGCCTTGCAAAAAACAAGGCACTATAAACAGTGGTGCGAATTTTTACGTATGTTTTATTACCCTATCCTTAGCCAGGTCTCGGTCACTAGATCTACAGCAATCAGATTATGTGTCAAACGCCTTCGACTTTTGATGGCCCCGTTTCATACAGACTGACTGTAGTTTTTTTTTTAATGGTCTGTTGTTTATTTCACTCCTTGTTCTGTACTTTTACCATGACCTGTTTTCTGTATAGTGTAAACCTTGGCAATTATTATCAACTAACCTGTGGTCTTTCCGCCCTGAACAACGCTCACTGTGTATTGGGTTTGCTATAAAATGTTTACATATGGGTCGTCATCACACACACACACACACACACATATATATATATATATATATATATATATATATATATATATATGTATGTATGTATGTATGTATGTATGTATGTATGTATATATATATATATATATATATATATATATATATATATATATATATATATATATATATATAAGCACGTTAAAACGAAGAAAGAAAGAAAAGATATATATGCACTTATATATGTATATATCTATCTATCTATTTATCTATGTCTATCTATCTATATACAGTATATATATATATATATATATATATATATATATATATATATATATATATATATATATATACTGTATATATATCTGGGCTTTTTTTTTATGTGGTATTATTTCTTTCATCATTATCGTCTGGGATAATTGTTTTCACGATTTTTGTGGTAGTTTTTTTTTCTGTTCGTCTTCTGTAATGTTTATTCGTTTTCACTTTATTTTCTCGTAACATTTTTTTACGGGAAGGATCCATAAGTATTCATGACCCTTTGTGTATTCTGATGGTAATTCCCGAATCCCTGACATAATGTCTAGTAGCCCCCGTGGGGTGGTAGTGCCGTCAGTGCACCTCATGCGGTGCACTGTAGGCATTACTTAAGGTTCTTCGCTGCGTCTCTTCGCAACCCCTTTCATTCCTTTTACTGTACCTCCGTTCATATTCTCTTCCTTCCACCGTACTTTTTACCCTCTCCTAACAAATGTTTCACAGTGCACCTGCGAGGTATTCCTCCTGTTAAACCTTTCAAACCTTTCACTATAAATTTCCGTTTCGGCGCTGAATGATCTCATAGGTCCCAGCGCTTGACCTTTGGCCTAAACTCTATATTCTCTTATTCTATTCGTCTGGTAGGTTTCGTTGTTGGGTCAGCTGACTTTAGAACTAAAGTCGTCTTCGTCTTCTTGTTCTTCTTCTTTCCTAGTATTTTGAGCATACGTGGTTTCTTTCCTCTGGTTTTGGAATCACATTTCCCCATCGGAATTCTCATGGCTTTCGTATTTTCAATTTACGTCAGAAGTCTTTTCCTCCTTCGTGCTGATTTGAGAGACGCTGTAAGCTCATCAGATTTCCCCTTTGTCTTATATTCCTGTCATTTAAAGATTACGCCTTTTCAAGCGCTTTTAATCTTCTGTCAGTCTAAACACCTTTGATGCTGCCATTGTTGCATTGCTTGCGATACAACTGGACACAGACTTCAAATTGTTATTGCAATCTCCATCCTCTATTGTGCCACAAACGTAACAAGAGTCAATGGTTTGTCTGTATTTAATGGTACCTCGGCTCATTATCAACGTCTCTATACCCATCATTATTATTGCATTTTTCATACTATCTTAACCTTGTTTTTTCTTTCTTTTCAATTTCGCTTCAAATTTCATCTTCCTTATTTCACTCTCGATGCCGATCATACGGTCATCAGGTCTTACCTTTCTCTAGTGTTCCCATTTCCCTATATTCGTTTTCGACACGTTCACTTCTCCGCAAGGGGGGCAGTGCCTTCAGGGTGCCTCACTTGGTGCACTGTAGTCATTACTAAACGGAGTTTGAGTGTTCCTTCGGCCCCTAACTGCATCCACTTTTAGCCTTTTACTTGAACTCCATTCCTGCTTCCCTACTTCAGTCTTGATGTCCAGCCTCTCTAACTATTACTTCTTAAAGCACCTGGGGGGGCTTTCTCCCAGTTCTTCATTGGAGGGTAGGTAGAGCTCTCGGCTAGCACGCTGTTGGCCCAGCGTTCGACTCTCCGACCGGCCAATGAAGAATTAGAGGAATTTATTTCTGGTGATAGAAATTCATTTCTCGTCATAACGTGGTTCGGATTCCGCAATAAGGTGTAGGTCCCGTTGCTAAGTAACCAGTTGGTTCTTAGCCAGGTAAAATAAATCTAATCTTTCGGGCCAGCCCTAGGAGAGCTGTTAATCAGCTCAGTGGTCTGGTTAAACTAAGATTTACTTAACTTCTCCCAGTTCCACCTTTAGATCCTTGTACTTCATCGCCTTTATTTTCTGGGTAGCTTTATCTTGCTGTCCAAACACCCTAACTCCCTCTTTTCACCGTCTTAAGCACTGCATGGCCGAAAGTGTCCCAAGTGCTTGTCTTGACAGCCTAAGTTTCAAACTGTGACTATAATTCTGACACCTCCATTCACAACAGGAACGAAAACGAAACGAAAACTCACCTCTTGCTATTTCATCTTTAGTCCATCTGTCGTCGTGCAGTGTCAGCGACTGATACCTATAAAGCTCGATGATGATACGCTTATATGAGCCAATCCTCAGTTCTGAATGCAAAGAACCCCACCTGGAAATGCCTGCAGGTGTCGGACTGAATATTCATATCCATATAGTCGCTTCGGTACGCAGTGAAAAACAGCATATGGTCCTTTGATATATATATATTATGCATATGGTCATAAATGTTGAATAAATTGACACAAATTAACATGTTACGTGTCTAATTTTGTCCATTATTGCCCCAGCTGATCACTCAACCTA
>NC_089752.1:106322600-106340100 GCF_040412425.1 Macrobrachium rosenbergii
CTTAAGTCAGTGAAAAGAGGGAGCTGGCGCTTAAGTCAGTGAAAAGAGGGAGCTGGCGCTTAAGTCAGTGAAAAGAGGGAGCTGGCGCTTAAGTCAGTGAAAAGCTGGGGAGCTGAAAAGCGGCTAAGTCAGTGAAAAGAGGGAGCTGGCGCTTAAGTCAGTGAAAAGAGGAGCTGGCGCTTAAGTCAGTGAAAAGAGGAGCTGGCGCTGAAGTCAGTGAAAAGAGGAGCTGGCGCTTAAGTCAGTGAAAAGAGGAGCTGGCGCTTAAGTCAGTGAAAAGAGGAGCTGGTGCGCTTAAGTCAGTGAAAAGAGGGAGCTGGTGCTTAAGTCAGTGAAAAGAGGAGCTGGCGCTGAAGGCAAGAGGAGCTCAGTGAAAAGAGGGCTTAAGTCAGTGAAAGAGGGAGCTGGTGCTTAAGTCAGTGAAAAGAGGAGTCGGCGCTTAAGTCAGTGAAAAGAGGGTGCTGGCGCTTAAGTCAGTGAAAAGAGGGAGCTGGCGCTTAAGTCAGTGAAAAGAGGGAGCTGGCGCTTAAGTCAGTGAAAAGAGGGAGCTGGCGCTTAAGTCAGTGAAAAGAGGGAGCTGGAGGGTAAGAGATCCAGAAAACAAATGAGATGGAGTACGAGGATCTAAAGGTGAAACTGGGAGACAACCCTACGGTTGTACTAAGAAATAATTGTTAGTGAGGTTGGACAGTAAGATCAAAGAAAAGAAGAAGGAAAGGAGATAAAATAAAAGACTAAAAACACGAAGCAATCAGTAGTCGATGGAGCTCTGCAAACACCCTTTAGTAATGCATGCAGTCCACCACGTGAGGTGCACTGACGGTAGTAACGCGCCCCCCCCTACTAAGCTTGATAGAAATACAAATAATTATGTCATATAAATTACTGGACCTTTGGGGTACAAATTTCATTTATTGTCAATTTTGTTGAAATAACGTCCCTATTGCAAATTTTTTCTCTTCTCATGAGTTCGGCTAAACAGATTTTATAACTTAAATAAAAGTTGTTTTAGGAAACGAATCACGTTCTGGATGAAGGTAGCATCTGTAGCCAGGATAGCCGAGAAGAGGAAGAGAACGAGGGATCATTGCTCGCGTGACTTGTACTGAGCAAGATAAACAAGTGTCTCAAGTTCATAAGTTTTTCCATTTCGATCTCTTGTACGTGCTCTTGAACTTATATAACTTTTTTCTGTGTGTATTATATATATATATATATATATATATATATATATATATATATATATATATATATATATATATATATATATATTATATATATATATATATATATATATATATATATATATATATATATATATATATATATAATCCTCTCTATATATGTGTGTGTGTTTTGCGTGTGTGCGTTAACAGTGAGAGACTCAAAATGAGCGGAATCAGATGAATATTATTACACCATTTAGTCATTTAACCCTACTTAGCAAGAAAGAACCAAGACGGACTTGGCATCCTAGATCAAAGAATGTCGCTTCAAGAAAAGCGTGCCTCAATGATCTTCGAATTCTGGAAAGAGAATTCTGCACCCTCACTAAACCTTCTGACCCTGCTGTTTGCGACTCCATTTCTTCTTTCCGTACAAAAGGCCTTTAGCCTCTCGCGTGCCTAGCGATCTGTTGAGTTATTTGAACGAATGGACGACTGGCTGAAGGCCAGGAAGTCCTTTAGATCAGGAGATAATTATTATGTGAATGGCTTTTCACGTTCAGTGTCGTTGTTTTGGGATGACGACAGTTAATCTCATTCACTATTCCCAGGAGTTATGTTACTTTTTTTTTTTTGGCCATTTGTCTTTTTATATTATTTTCTCTTACGTTGTAACCCAAATTCTATACTGTACTTTTTATAGACTGTGTAAAGTTTTTACCATTTTATGAAACCAGGAAGATTCCACTGATTATTCTCTTGATAGAGGAAAGGTGCACACTCAAAAACACAGTCTTACGTACGCAGATACAGGTACATGATGGGGTCAAAGGATCAGCGAGGAGTGTTTGTGGATAGACGATAAGAAGAAGCAATAAAAACAGTAATACGTGGGAAGAGAAGGTCAAAGGTTCAGACAAACAAACAAAAATGAGATTACCTTGCGGTGAAATTTCAAAAGAGAAGAAGAGAAGGTAACGTGTTGTTGTACAGGAGGATGGACAGTGTACCCAAGGGGAGAGAGAGAGAGAGAGAGAGAGAGAGAGAGAGAGAGAGAGAGAGAGAGAGAGAGAGAGAGAGGAAAGTAATATACGTGGAGGGATGAAAGTGGGCTCGAACTCAGGGAGAGTACGAAGTTGTTAGAATTTATTCCACAGGGACTGGAAGTTGTCAGGCTAATGAACAAACTGACCTCAGAATAAAAGATGAAAAAGCAGGGATGTCATCCGAGGCGAATGCAGCACTTGGTCTACTGACGGAATGAATATTCCGGAGTTTAATTGAATGTGGACGGTACGTAGAACAGAGCAGAAATGGATAAGCCATGAGTGGAAGGAGTGGGTGAAAATTTGGGAAGGGGGGCCATTGAAGAAGTTGAAGAATGGAAAGACACTGAGAGCTGACAGGATAAAATTGATCCCAGTCTAGATGAGGGGTTTTATTTACACCGAAAGTCTTTGGGACTTTGTTTTTGATGAACATTAACAACAAATTAATGGACAGTAGTGGGAGAGTTATAGCAAAAATACTGGAGTCTCCAAAGTTTTAGTCAAACTTTCTCATGGTGTCCCGGTAGGGGAATTTGATTTTATGAATAACCTTTTCTGTAACCTTATCTTGTGGGGTACGATGGAAGATTTGGTGTGATTTGTAGAATGCTTTCTCAATCATGTGGTCTGGGTATTTTAATGAAGAGAGCTGTTCGCGAATCAGTTTAAAATCTTGGTCCAGCTATTCTAGAGAGCAAATCCTAGACGCTTATAAAAAAAAAGTGAGCCAAACCCATTTTTACTGAGATATCATGGTATCCGGAAAAGTTAATATACAGGATTATGCAAAAGTGGTTTTTATAGACTGCAATTTTATATTCTGTGATGTCTCTAATGACTAAGGAGTTTAAAAAACTGATAAAGTTGATTAATTTAAAAGCAGTTAATTTAAATCAATTCTACACGGGTCTTATGGGATTTATCATTATCGTTTCAAAGTACTCTCCTTTTGTACCTTTTAGCGTGTTACCTGTCCGCAGAAGGAATCAGTTGTTTCCGGAATATAACGCTGTTCGCTAATTCGTGTATTTATGTAGGCATCCTTTACTGTCACACACACACACATATACAGACTATATATATATATATATATATATATATATATATATATATATATATATATATATATATATATATATATATACATACATATATATACAGTATATAAACAAACAAATACAGCTTTCGTTAGCCCCTGCTAGTTTGAAAAAGCTAGCTGTGACTAGCGGACGTTAATGTCTAAATATATATATATTTTTCTAGACTAATGTGAATTGCCTATTATTGTGGAATTCTCTTTTATATTATACCAAAGTGCGACACTGCAATGGTGTGCGCGTACAGTTACTTGATATAGTTTGAACTCAGGACCATATCCTCACACAGTTTGGTGCAATGACGTATTTCAGCTTCACAAGATTAAAAATATCCTATGAGAAATGATCGTCGAATCCGTTTCCTTTCACATGCCTTGAACCAACTATTTTTATCAACAACCAAAGAAACACTTGTCCCACTCCATTTATAAACGGTAATGTCGATGTCATGTTGCGGGGGAAAAAGTTCCATAATAATATCTTTCAGATGTATGAGTGTGTGCGTGTATCCCGGTGTGAAGGAATAATAGCTCAGACTCGACAGGTGTTGTACGGTGAGTGTGAAAAGCTTTTGGTCGTTCATTTGTGACGAAAGACGAGAATGATGGTGCGATGTAGTTATTTATTCCATGTGGGATTCCTGTAGAGGAAATACGGATATGTAGCCTATAGCGAACTGAGCATGTAATACTTTTCCTGGGCCTATGGTATACCGAAAAAATCCTTAAGCACATTTTGATATGTCGATGAAATCGGTGTCATCACATTTGGTTAGGCTGCCGATGAGGACAAGTCAAACCAATGCCCCTTGTGTATTTCATTCTTCATTCTCATTAAATTTTTGGAACACAGTCTTGTCAACTGAAGGTTTCGAGATAATAGAATGCAGTCGTATTAAGAATATTCTTGCCGAATGAGAACTAGAAGTATCGGTCATATGTTATGTACAAGATTAATGATTCCCAACCTTTATACTTTCAAGGAACTCCTGAAAAAATTTTCATAACCCAGGAACCTTTACCTACAGCGCACTTCACACACACACATTATATATATATATATATATATATATATATATATATATATATATATATATATACATTAAGAAATTTCTGATTATAAATCACATAAAATCTACCAATACATAACAAGATGGTTCGCATTACCAAGCCAACATTTGCAATACATTTCTCGATTTCTTGCGGAAACCTAGGGTTCCGCGGAACCTTGGACAATGGCTCTACTAGATGATGACTACGACAATGGCTGTACTAGACGATGACTATGATAATGGCTGTACCAGATGATGGCTGTGATAATGGCTGTACCAGATGCTGACTATGATAATGGCTGTACTAGATGATGACAATGATAATGTCTGTATTAGATGATGACAACGATAATGGCTGTACTAGATGCTGACAACGATAATGGCTGTATTAGATGATGACAACGATAATGGCTGTACTAGATGATGGCTGTGATAATGGCTGTATCAGATGATGACTATGATAATGGCTGTACTAGATGATGACTGCGATAATGTCTGTATTAGATGATGACAACGATAATGGCTGTACTAGATGCTGACAATGATAACGGCTGTATTAGATGATGACAACGATAATGGCTGTATTAGATGATGACTAGATGATGACAATGATAATGGCTGTACTAGACAATGACTAGATGATGACAATGATAATGGCTGTACTAGACGATGACTAGATGATGACAATGATAATGGCTGTACTAGACGATGACTAGATGATGACAATGATAATAACTGTACTAGATGATGACTACGATAATGGCATGTCGCTGTGTGGCAATATTTTAGCCTTGGCATCAGCTTTCCTGTTTCTGTCTTGGTTTCTGTGCGCTGTCTCAGGTTCGGCAACTCATCACAACAACACGCTTCAAGGAAATCGTAGGCCAAGCCAGAAAATATATTCTTGGAAAGTATCTGCAGTCACGAGCCCAGTTGCGGAAAACATTAGGCTAATCTGAAGCCAATAAAAAAAAAGCAATAAAACACAATTTATGTGTGGCACTAACTTTTCGTATTTCTTTGGGAATATACATGTGTCTATATATATACATACATATATTTCCATATAAAGTTTGTGCCACACATAAATTAGGTTTTATTGCTTTTTTTATTGGCTGCAGATTAGCCTAATGTTCTCCGCAACTGTGCTCATGACATCTATCTAAATACACACACACACACACACACACACACACACACACACACACACACACACACACATACATATATATATATATATATATATATATATATATATATATATATATATATATATATTATATATATATATACACACATATATATATACAGTATATATATATATATATATATATATATATATATATATATATATATATATATATATATATGTGTGTGTGTGTATATATATATATATATATATATATGTGTGTGTGTGTGTGTGTTTGTTTTAAAAAGGAAAATGCTCAGTTAACAATATTCAAAACTTTGCAGTAAATTAAAATGTATGACAAATGACCCTGATCTTCAACGATCGGTAAAAAATGTTTTTGCTACCAAGATACAAAATGTAACTAACTTATAACTATTTTCCAACCAAAATTATTTCTGCTATTCTACATAATAATGACAGATGAAATGTATGGCCACAGGAAATCTCATAACACTACGAAGTTATGACTTGTTCTGACCTGACTCACATGCTTTTTACAAATCAGAGTCGCTGCAGTTTGGCAAGGTGCTGAAGGTGTTAACAGGGCTGACGTGGACTTCTGGACTTTTCCCACCAACAGAGACAGAACAGGCAATCTCTTTAGGTAACAGAAGTGTTGGCAACTATTCGTAAATAAAGCGATTTATTGTCCATCTTCTGATGTTAGCTATCAGTGCACTAACAACATGCTTCTTCTTCTATTTCTCAACAGGAGCCTTTCGAACTGATCTTCTCTCAGCGAAAGAGAGCGTGTTGTGGCGTCTTCACTTGGGTGGAAACTGTAACTGTGGTCCCGGGAAAGAATCTGTAAGGGAGTACACGAATGCATCTGCACCGGAAGTGATCCAACTTTGACTGCATTTAGCCAAAAAGTTTAATAGGAATTCTGCTGCAGAGCCATGAAAGCTAGAGACAGTCCCAGCATTCAGACTTCCTCTAAGAAGACTTGAAAATCATCGTCGCGTTTTTGAAGTGGTTTTGGGGGAAATCGTCGTCAATTTTTGTTCGCCTTGGACGTGCTCTCAGATCAGGAAAGCACGCATACGCCTTATCACACCCATAATCTCACGGGCGAACCCACAAAGATGCACCTCAGCACTGTCTTATACGCACTCAAACACACACACACACACAAATACATATATATATATATATACACACACCTACACACACAAAAATCACATGACTTTCCAAAGAGGAAGGTGTTACCTGAAGGTGTTACCCTCGGGTGTTCAATGAGTATTTATATGAAGCTGCTAGCCCTATGCCCTGTCCCATTGCCGTTCAGCAACAGTAATAACTTATTGTTTAAACTTGGAAGGGATGAAAACTTGTAAAATAAAGCTTCTAAGAATTATGTCATTAACAAGAAAAATTAAAAAACAAATGAAAAATAAATAAATTCTTTACTCTTCGTTGAAGCAGTGGTCAAAGGTTATAATGCTTTTCTTTACCCATAACACGACCGAATCTGGTACCAGAATGGTTGATTTGATTTTAGGAAAGTTTGGCTGACAAACCAAGCACTGGGACACCCTCGGCCATTTAGTGCACAAGACAGTAAAAAGAGGGAGTTGGAGATCCAGAGAATAAAGGGAATGTAGTGCACGGATCTAAAGGTGGAACTGTGAGAAAACTCCACATTTGCACTGAGAAGTAACAGTTACAGAGGCTGTACAGCCAGAGTAAAGAAAGGGAGCAGAAATGAAGTTAAATTGTGAATAAGTGGATGCAGCTGGGAGGTGATGTGCACTGAGGGCGCTATCCCCTTTAAAAGTGATTATCGAAGTGGTGAAAGTCTTCATTTTATATACTAATCTGATCTCAGGAGGATTAGGAGGAAAAATGGAGAGAAAGAAACAAATACCATTTTGCAATATAAAATTTCATCATATAAGATTTCTATCCAAGTTACCATATTCGCTGCGGCTGGTATGCTTTCCCCATCGTGAACCATAGACAAAAGTACACATTTACATCAGACTGTGATAGGTTAAGAACGTGGTGGACTAGGTTAGGTTAGGTATGATTGTATCTGATTATGTAACCAGTGTTGTTCTTCCCATCCATAAAATCCTGGTCTACCTCTGTGGTTCCCATAGAAGTTTCTCTGAATTTCTTTGAATTGCGATTTTTCTAGTGTTTTTCTTTGTCATTTATTGATTTTCTATGTCGTTTCTGCTCAGATAAAGCCGCTTTTCCAGTTAGGATTTCTCCATGTTTTCGTTTTCTAAAGCATCATCCCAGAACCAATTTAATAATCGTATACTGTATATGCAGAAAATAGAATTTCTATTTTTTTTTATTAAGCACAAATAACCAACGTCGGGTCTTCTCCAAAATCTCATTATTTGCAAAAAAAAAAAAAAAAAAAAAAAAAAAAACACTTCAGTCATTCGCTTACAAATTGTTCGAAAAATCCCACGGACTGATTTTGCACACACACAGTGTGTGTGTGTGTGTGTGTGTGTGTATGTGTATATGATGAAAATTAATAGATTAATTCTGTTATGCATTGTAATTTCCTTAGAAAAAAAAAGTTTCACCGTGATAATGTTTTTTTTGAGGGGTGTTAGTCATTCATTTAGCGCATATTTCAGAATTTTTCAATCACATCACGAACTAATGGAAAATCGTACCTCACCGTCCAAAGTAATTATCGTTTAAAACAGGATTTAGCCCAAACTGCTATAACCTAGAAACTATGCGTACAGAAGGCTGCGTCCACGAGCTCCTCCTAGGGCCCTAGGCTATGGGACTAAACATTTCGGTAAGTGGTTTGTTATTATTTTCATTTATTTGAAAAAAGGGTGAAACTGCAGAGGAGATGTTCATTTCCACGCGTCGCTGCCTGCTTTAAAGCAGATCAAATACTTCTTTCATGCTAACCTAATATTTTCTTTACCTAACCTATCCTAGGGCGTTGCGCAAGACCTGCTGACCTTTGCTCCCATCCGGCAACGTGACATCGTGCATGGTAGATCGACGTGTGCTCAACTATTCTGCAGACTTTCCGAAAAAAAGATGGCTCTGATACAATGACTAGTCTACGTTGTTTACCGTGAAATCACAGAAACTTCGATGATTTCTGAAAAATATCCTAAGCCTGGCCAGAGACAAAAATCTGTTTCAGTTAATTATCGCTATGGGGGTAAGAGATTCAAGTTGTAATACTGACTTTGAAAAGGCAATTTTTTTTCAGGGGCACTTTCCACTCAACATTGGCTTAAGGAGTCTTACAATTCATTTTTTAGAAATATTTATGCCCGAGTAATAGTCAGAAAAATAGAGATAAGGTTCCAATATAACTATGACCAGCGTAACAAAATCAAGAACTGAAATAAAGTGAATTTTCTTATGCGCTACGGACGTGGATTTTCTTATCAAATTTACGGACACTTCATATGTTTCTTTTTAATTTTCCAACACATGCTATCCAAAGAAAAAGAAAAGTGAAAGCAGACAATGGTAAAACAGTAAGATGAAGACACTTCATACCCATAAATAACAAATACAAATTATACAAGACTGGCACTACTCCACAAAACCACACCCAAAACAAGGCTCTGGAAATCAAGCTGACAACACTGAAGGTACAAAAGTACAGGAGTACAAACACTGACCATACCTCAATAAGCAAAGATCCCATGGCAACATTACATTTCTAGAGAGAGACAGAGAGCTTTCAGAGAGGCATATTGATGTGCAGACGAGAGATAAAAATTAAATACAGACAAATAATTGTCTTGTACGCAACAGATGAACAAATTAAGAATTACTTCCAGCATACTTTATCAAAAATTCTTCTAACGCAGAGAATTTTCTTATCCTAATCCTGAGGACTTAAGAGGGTCCACCACAGTAAAGATTCGTTGCATAATAGACGAACAACTCAGACTTAAGGTAACTACACGGAGGAATGAGTCGGTGGGAATAATCATCCTCACAAAATTCAGTTGTCTGTTTATGAACAGACTACAGGCTTTAATTAATACAAATAGGAAAGATTAGGCTTTGAGGATCAAGTGTTTGAAAGCCGCCTCTCCCCAGCAAGCATGGCGATCGATCAAGAGCGAAGATGAAACGACTTAAGCCTGTTTCCTGAAAGATCCTCTTTGGGCTTGTTGATCTAGGCAATTAGTTCGTGCCTGGTTGTTAGCCAAATGTGGTGGGTTACAGGTAGATTACAGAAAGTATTCAAGGTCGCAATCTCATCTCAGAACAACTTATATATATATATATATATATATATATATATATATATATATATATATATATATATATATATATATGAAAAAGAAAAGGCAGGCAAATCAGCCAAGGTGATAAAATATACAAGGGAGCAAGAGCAGGAACAAACATGGCGCAGTGCTACAATTTATTCCAACGCTTTTCGCATTCAGCTGAATGCATCCTCAGGGTTCTGTACAATAAATAACGACCAATAAAAATTATATGAATTTGCTAGTTGTCTAAAAAATCGTTTATAAACTAATTAAAATGAAAACCAAAACTTCACACATACGTAAAAGTACACTCAAGACTGACAAAATTACACAAGAAATTAAAAGCACATATGTTGATTAAAAGCTCAGATAAAAATACAAAAAAAGATACAAAAAAATGACAAAGTTAAGAAATATTTGAGGAGCACTGGGGCTCGACCTACCATGGCAAGAGATAAACAAAAACTAAAAGAACGTATCATCATCATCATATCTTATCGCGCCAACGTTGTATCCACTGCATAGCTGCCTGCTTGCATTCGTAGAGGTCTAAGTCTATACAGATTGTCCCATGTTCACGCCCACTAAGTATGTGATCCATTGTCTGGATGGGATGACCACATAGGCACTCAGCAGAGGGGGGCAAGACCCCACTTATGAAGACTGTCTCCAGTCCTTCCAACTCTAGCTCTTGCTCGATTAAGAGTTACCCAATCCTTTCTACAGAGGTTTGTTCCATGGGGAAGAGACTCACATGGGCTCTGGATGGCCTCACCCAGTGGGGAGTGGTCAGTTTCTCTCCAGCGTTCTAGTCGGTAAGTTGCTGACTCCTTGGGGTTGAGGCTGGTGGTGGTTATGAAGCTCTTGCGGGATTTCAGTCTTTGTCTAACCACCTGGTGATCATAGAGCGGGTGCCTTTCATCATTTTCTTGTTTATATTTTTGGGTCTTTGAATGGGCTGTTCGGCGGATGTTCAGTGGTGCAATGCCTGCCAATCTATTGAGTACTGGAAGGGGTGTTGGTCTTAAGGCACCAATAATTATGAGACATGCTTGATTGAGTTCAGCGTCAACTTTATAGAAATGACATGATCTTTACCAGACTGGTGAGCAGTATTCGGCAGTGGAGTAGTTGAGTGCCAGAGCTGTTTGTCTTAGGGTTTGAGGATCTGTTCCCCAATTTGAATTGGCAAGTTTGCTAAGGAGGTTATTCCTGGTAGCTACCTTCTCATTTACTTTCCTTACATGCTCCCTAAAATATAGTGTTCGGTCTAATATAACCCATAAATAGACGGGGAAGCTATCATTCCACCAGATGTTCAACTCCCTTTTTGACTGGTAGTTTTTAAGATGGAAAGCACATACCTGTGTTTTGTCTGGGTTGGCATTTAGGAAGTTTTGCTTGTAATATTCATTAAGATCTTTCAAAGCATCTGATAATTTGCTTTCAATGATAGTAAATGAATCTGACTGGATGGCTAGGCACAGATCATCTGCATATGTAAATCTACCGATATCACTAAACTGTGGTTGATCGTTGGTATAGATGTTGAAAAGCATGGGAGCCAACACAGACCCTTGTGGGAGGCCGTTTTTCTGTTTTCGCCATCTGCTTCTCCTGCCGTCCATCTCGACAAAGAAAAGTCTGTTACTCAGCAGTGTTGGATGATATGCATAATGCTTGAGTTGCGAATAACTTTTGCAAGTTTCAAAAGAAGCAACCTGTGGTTCACGGTGTCATAGGCTGCCATTAGGTCAACAAATACTGCCCCTGTGATTTTCCCAAGCTCAAAGCCATCCTCAATATACTGATTAAGGCTAAGTACCTGAGAGCAGCAAGATCTTCCTGCCCTGAAGCCAACCTGGTCTGGTGTCAATTGTTCTTCGACTGTGGGATATATGTGGGCCATTATCATTCGTTCATACAGTTGGTATAAGATGCAGAGAAGAGATATTGACCGATAGCTCTTAGGGATCTTTGGGTCTTTGCCAGGTTTTAGTAAAGCCACAACTTTAGCTCTTCTCCATAGTTTTGGGATCTGGAATGTTTTTGCACAGTTGTTAAGAAGTGCCATTACCCATGATTTAGTCTTGCTACCAAAGTGCAGTATGATCTCAGATGTAATGTCATCCAGCCCGGCAGCTTTTCCAGGTTTAAGGTGTTTCATGGCTTCTTGGAGTTCTTCAGCAGTGAATGGTTCAAACTCCTCATTATTTTCTTGCATGACACGTTTCATATCGTCCTTCATTCTTTTGAGATATCCCCGTTCTTTGTTAAATGGCTTTCCATTAAGTAAGAGTTGTTTTGCTACTACGTTAGGTGTTACTGCAGCTATTCTTGTTTGGGTGTTCTTATCCGAGTTCAGTTTACTAATTGTTTTCCTTGCTTTCTTACTGTTCTGAGTCATATCTGTGCTGGTTATCAGTTCTTACCATCTCTCTTTTTTCTCGTTGGCTACAGAGACCAACAAAAGCTCTCCTAGTTTGATGGTGTCTTGGGCAAACTGGTCTAAATTGTATGCCTGTGTATAATCCTTGTAAATCTCTTTACCTTGGGCTGTGATGCACAGGATATAACTATTTCTGCTTTCTCTTGGACTATGCTTCCTTGACACTGTCCATACAAGTTTCTTGAAAAGTTCATAGTTGTCTGGTCCTGGTTCGATGTTATTAATCTTGTCATCCAGCTCTGATGTGAAATATTCCCACTCTGATTTCCAGAAGTTGAATCTTGGTATAGGTTTAGACTCAAGAGCTCTGATAACTGGTCTAATGTTAACAGCAATAGGTCTGTGTTGAGATTTTGGAATTGGGTCACAGACTGATTTTTCAAAGTTTGGGTAGTGACAAGATGACACAAATACCAGGTCAGGATTATATCCTCTCTTCCATCTTGTGCTCATAAAAGATGGTTTATCTTTTGCACTATGGAGAATGGTTAGGTTGTTACTTAGAGCCCATTCTTCTACAGCCTCTCCGTCAGTGTTATTCTGGCTGTAGCCCCATATGGTGTTTTGGCTATTGAAATCTCCAATCACTAAGGATGCCCTATTTCCCAGGTTGTGATTTTGAGGCCATTTAAATGGTATAGGAGGTGGTTTGTACACCGACACGATGTTGATGTTTTTGGTCTCTGTTTGGAGTATCTCAATCCCCTCATCTGATAGGTCAGCACTATTCACGATAAAGTTTTTTGTTTCACGTATATTGCACTACCGTGGACGGAATTTGGGTGGTAAATTGCCAGATGCAGGCCTGGCATTTTTGGTGGTGCTGAGTCCTTATGAGTCTCTTGAAGACATAAAATGTCCACTTTAAGACTGCTGAGAATTTCCAATTTTGCGGCTGAGAGGCCTTCTGCATTGAAACTCATGATCTTCAGGTTCGACATCTTAGGGGCCGAGGGTTTATCCTTTAACCACCCAGCAGAAGATTCAGGTGTTGCGCATTGTGTAGTAATTGGTCTCCGTCAGGATTAACAGGGGCACCACGAGAAGGTTTACTACTTGCCCCCAAAAGAATGTATACAAAAACAAGTTAAGAAAGGTACAAGGGCGTGGAGATGGATTGGGTGTTCAACTGCGGAACAAGCTGTTTGATGATGGGACTCTCGAGAATCAATAATTCATTGGGCTGGAGTTTTGATCCACAATAATGAAATTGTCATATTTAATGGGAACTTTAGATTTTTTGCTATGTTCACGTATACTGGACTGTTCGGGATTTGATAGTGAACATCCAGTACGGAAATTAACTCCCTTGTAACAGTCTATGCGAACCCTCATCATCCTCTGAGAACCCACGTAAGTTCCCAGGCTACATCTGGGACAAGAATATTTGTACACTATACCAGAGGACATGAGGGGTCATAAACGATCTTTAAATCGAAACAAGGAGCCAATTGTGAGTGGATTAATAGGAGTAAGTTTAACATTTAATGCACCAAAGTATTTCTGCACAATGTTAATAAATTCAGCCCTAAAGGAATCATCGTGCAAATATGGGAATCGGGCATAAAAGGGAAACTTAGAACCATTTATGTTTTTAGCGCTAGTGCAAAGCTCTTTATTAAGAACCCTGTAAATAATCCTGTTGACGAGCTTGGTAGGAAAGCAGTTATCAGTAAAATATGATCAAAGAAGGGTAATTTCCTTATGAAAAACAGACCAGTTAGATGTAAGGGAGACAGCGCTATACGCAAGAGTAAAAATGGGGTTAAATTTAAAATTACGAAAACAAGAGCTATGAAAATTAGTTCCCAAACCTGTAAATGTCTTTTTTCTAAAAATAGCAGTATTAAACTGATTGTTTTCACGAAAGACTCCTACATCTAAAAATAAAGACGGTCGTTCACTTCCCTTTCAAGGGTAAATTTAATATTTAAGTGATACGAGTTAACAAATTCTAAGAATGAGTCACAGCCAAAATTACGCCTGAAAAGGTTGAAGGTATCGTCAACGTATCTTTTATAAAACAATGGGCGGAAGGACAGAGGGTACCCATCTAAAAAGAGCTTTTCCAGCGAGCACATAATGATATTAGAAAAGGTAGGAGCTAATGGAAAAACCCAGTGCTCCTCAAATATTTCTTAACTTTGTAATTTTTTGTATCTTTTTTTTTGTATTTTTATCTGAACTTTTAATCAACATATGTGCTTTTAATCTCTTGTGTAATTTTGTCAGTATTGAGTGTGCTTTTACGTATGTGTGAAGTTTGGTTCTCATTTTAATTAGTGTATAAACGATTTTTTAGACAACCAGCGAATTCATATAATTTTTATTGGTCGTTATTTATTGTACAGAACCCTGAGGATGCATTCAGCTGAATGCGAAACGCCTCGGAATAATTGTAGTACTTCGCCATGTTTGCTCCTGCTCCCTGTATATATATATATATATATATATATATATATATATATATATATATATATATATATATATATATATATATATATATATATATATATATAGATATATATATATATATATATAGATATAGATTACATATATAGATATATATCTACTATATATATATGTGTGTGTGTGTATCCACACTTTACTTTCCTTCCAAATACCAATAAGTCTACTGGGACGAGCTTCCTAACCCCATTGCCTTTGGAAGATGTCAAAGCACCACACTCGATTGACGACCAGGTACATACTGTATATCAGTGATCAAGTCACATTACGAAACTGGAAATATACATTTACAGATACTTTTATTATGAATTAAAATTCTTCTGAAATATGTGCTAAATGAATGCCTAACACACCCCAGAAAACATTATCATGGTGAAACTTTTTTCTAAGGAAATTACAACACATAACAGAATTAGTCTATTAATTTTCATCTATATATATATATATATATATATATATATATATATATATATATATATATATATATATATATATATATATATATATATATATAATCGTTGTCTTGGTACTTTGCAGGCGCCTTACTATTCTTACCTAAACTGCAAGTTACTGTTATTAAGCTTCAAGAATCTATATGATGATCAACATAATTACAACAAATCTAGTAAAAACTTAAATCCTTAACAAATTCTTGTCTTTGTCACTGTTATTAAGCTTCAGAAGACTAATTGATCGACATCGTTACAAAAAGCAAGTAAAAATTAATTCCTTAACAGAATTCTTGTCTCTATTGCAATTAGTCCATTAAAACTTGCAACATAAATAAAATACGTCATGGGATTCTGCAGCCACTTAATATTCTTATTTACCTTGCAAACTACTGTTATTAAGCTTCAAGAGTCTAAATGATTGACATAATTACAAAAATCTAGTAAAAATTAGGTCCTTAAAAACAGAGCATTTTCTTCCAAACAGCAACGCATAAAGCGAGAGGAACAGATATACTGTTATTTTAGGCGGGAAAAATATTCTGAGTTTCGACTGGTGGATGAAAGTTACTGTAACTCTAATTTTAATTGGTTGTTTCAAAGTTGTTACCATGGCAACCACTCAATACAAAATAAGGAATTCAGAGAACTAATGACAAAATAGTTGCCAAATGTCACTATCCTGGGACTTTCTTCTTTACTTATTTCCATAATTTACCCAATTACATACTGAATTAAGAAAACTATCGAAATTGCTTACAATTATAATGGTATTTAAGGAGTAATAATTTCCTTTACATGATTGGGGAGGCAATAAAATTTGTATGGTTACAAAAGAGATACGATTGTTTTCATATCTTGATGTAATGTGTATGAAAAGAAGCAGGCGAATTTTAGCAAAATTGCTAAAATACAAAGAATACCCTATTGAAGAAACATGTTGATGTTAGTATTCGAAAATCTTTACTAATACTATAATAGAAAAAAATATTATATATTTAGATCATGAAGTTGTTTAAAATTAAAAGGCATTTTATTCTGTGTTGTTTTTCAAAATTCAAATTCAATTCAGTGCTGAGTAAACAGTAAGTTGCCATGGTAACACCCAAAATACAACCAATCAGAATACGAGATACAGTCATTCTCAGTAGCCAGTGAAAACGCAGTATATATTTCCCGCCTAAACTAACGGTACTTGGAGAGTTCCTCTGACTTGTGCGTTGCTGTTTATTAAAGGATGAAAATCGTGAATTTTGAGCCGATTTTTATAATTTTCTATCATATCGAAATAGTGGCGTCATATAAAAATGTAATTTTGCAAAATAGTTATAGGGAAGTTCGCTTGTATCCCTTACATGATGTGTAAAGAATCTCCATTCATTGCAAAGTCATTGCAGAGAATCTAATTACAACAACCATTGCGTTTTTCTGTACACCTTTTTAATCTAAAACTCAAGAACATATACTAAGCAAAAGCACGTTTATCATTATGAATGAAAATATGGTTCTGTTGGTAAACAATGCTTCCAATGGAGAGCTATGCACCCTTCCTCGTAATGCTTATAAACGCTTAAACAGATCATTTTGCGTTCAACATACTTTGATTTTAATATCGAATACCTCATACACAATGTATCAAATAATCTTTACACTTACAACTCTGTTATATTTACTTAGCATTCCAATGCTTTGGTCTGGTAACCTCACCCTCTAAAACCTGCTCATAAGCTGTGAAAAGGAGTGTAGTTGAAACACACTGAATAATACTGATAAGGTGAGTTACAGCACAGGCTACCGGGAGGATAGCTGTGCTCAATGACTTCACATGGCTAGCTTGGGTGCTGAGCGTTTAGGCCTATACGACTTACTGGATCCTCTCTGAGTTCATAGCATTGTTTTTGTTAATGTTATAGTTATTTCTTCATAAACTTACATATATAATCCAAACTGAGCATTGGAAATGGAAACCACAAGAAACGGCACTTAAAAAAATAATGCAAACTATTTATATTTCATTTAACACTCCCTTATTACTGCCTTAATTCTATCAAATGTTTATAAAAAATTACTGAAGTATTTTTTTTTTTTTTTATTACCTTTACTTTGCAATGTTTGTTTCCCCTTGAAGTTTAAAATTTTCATTCTAAAATAAATTCTGCATTTACAAAAATAACTAATTATATCCCACGGAACATCAACATTTTTGTCCTTAAAAATATAGAATATGGAAAGTTTTGAATAAGTCTTCCATATGCTGCAGATCTTTTTGAAATTGCACAGAAGGTCTATATAATATTTTTCTCTTTACACATGAGATCCAATCCTCACTTGTTCTATCAGTATCAGCTGAAC
>NC_089752.1:106345100-106357600 GCF_040412425.1 Macrobrachium rosenbergii
GTGAGTGTGTTTGTGTGTGTATCAAGAACTTACACTTGTGTACAATAGGGCAATAAAATTTTGCGCTCTAAAGACACAGAAAAGGACAGAGTAGTGGAGGGTTGCACTACCACATTATGCAAATGCGTGCAGCAGACCCAAGCTTATGAAGAAACTCTGCGAACAGTTAGCATATCACGATGATGCTTAACCATTGCAAAGTGGAATGGTCTAACACACAAGTAATGGCTTTAATCAACCTCATCCCAGATATCAGTCAAGAATGCCGTTAAGCAAGCAGAAATAACTCCAGTATTTTAATTAAATATTTCCGTGTACAACGGCAAGGGCACCTACTGGTTAATGTCTGGTATTTTCGTAGAATAAACACATTTTCTTCCCCTTTTCATTTGCCATGTCCATAGTCATTTCATTATTACTTTCTCCACACTCTGAATTCAACTGCAATAGTTTCTCGGTAGCTGATGAAGGCCAGCTTTCTACCACAGGTATTCTAGTTTCTTCTCAAGGTGGCTGCCATGCTCCTTCACTAGGCTTGTCGGGACCCTGAGAGCATGGAGTTTTCGCGGACTCCGAGAACGCCACACACCAAGAGTTGATATTTATTGACCTAGGACGATGCTCATATGTTTTAGGTCGTTCCTATCGGCCTATGTCCTGTTCGGCACGTGTTGATTGTGGGGGGTCAAGGTGAAAATGCCCTTCATAGATCCAGGTACCTAGGCATCAGTGGCTGAAGAGGAGCGGTGTAAGGCCCCTCCTTCGCCAGCATCTGTTACTGAGTCGTCTGAGGACTGGACGCGTGTTTGCCCCACGGATTTCTTCTGATGGATAAGCTACTCCAGGCTTCCTCCGATGACTGTAATCCAGATGACTGCACGACACTTGCTGGTAATGTTTTGTATACCACTCTTGGCGAACTGGGAAGGTATTTCCTTTCTGAATACTCGGATGGGAAGTAATTTTAAAAATACCACTTTATATTTTTAAGCGTACAGAAGGAGCTGGTCTCCTTAACAAAATATAATTTAGTTTTAATGGCAGCTAAAGTAACATTTTGCTGTCTTACGAGCTTTTATGATTTTGATTACTTTTATAACATGAATTTCATACGAGTTAATAGTTCTTATGAATAGAAAGTTGGTCTTACTAACATATTTTTCGGTGTCGATGACCTATGTTGTTGTAACGACAGATAATTTAATATTAAATAATCAGTCAATCAATTTGTTAATGATACAGCTAATGAGGCCATCTGCTAGTGTTAAAATTCGAGCCCGGCCGGTGCCATCAGCTCAAACTGTTTCATTCTTCATGGATGGCGTTTTTGGTCTGACATTCTCGGTGGAACATTCCCGTGGACCAACAGAAGGAATTAGCAGGACTGGAAAACGAGGACTGGAACTATTTTACTGGAGCTCCAGAAACACACTTGGTTGTATGTGTCACTGCACAGTTGTGTAGTAACACAAGTGATGATTATCAATATTAGTTATTTTCCTTCAAAGAATATACTGTTTGTAAACACCTGAAGTCGAACCAAAACAATAGAATCATGGAATCCTGGACAGCTGTGATGTAAACTCTCATGTCCCTCTACAAGCAGGACAAATTGCTTCCCCATATATATATATATATATATATATATATATATATATATATATATATATATATATATATATATATATGTATATGTATATATATATATATATATATATATAATATATATATATATGAATATATATAATATAAATATATATTATAATATATATATATGGATATATATATATATATATATATATATATATATATATATATATATATATATATATATTATTATTACATAAATGTGGTATATACAGACCATTTTACATCCATAGTTCTAGTCTTTATGAAGTTAAACAGGCTTTGTTACGAATATAAACAGATATTCCCAAAATATAAAATCAGAATGAGAGAGACGCTGACTGTTATGTTTATTTTTTTTAAATGGAGGCGATGTTCCGAGTGAAGCATGAGGTTACATATAAATTCCGAAATACAAGAATGATTACGTTCGATAAATAAAAACAAATAAAACGGGACCACGAACTAAAGCCTGGCAGGTACACCTGACAAAAGGTCCGGGAAGCAACATTCGTACGGCAGTGTAACAGGTCAAGCATAATGATCAGTCCACGTTTTCCCGAGTTCGTCAAAGTTCATTGCTCACCGGTAGGAAAGCAAGAGACAATCTTCTCCTCTGATTTATGATAGAGCATGTTCGCATTCGTAGCTATTAAATACCCTCTGCTACAACTCACGGTTATGGTGAGATGCATACGCGTCTGATTCAATCTCTCGACACCCTGACAGGAAAAGTTATTGTGAGGAGAAATAACAGCCTGAAATACTGCCAGGGAGATTGCAAATTACTTGACGCCATTCAGATCCGGGAGGAAGCTGGTTTTGGAAATGAATCTTGAATCCTATTCCGTTTTATTGTTGTATTAGATCTTAAATTTTTCTGTTTGAAAGCGTTATTTTACGTAGACTCTTGTACCATGTAGATGATAGAAAATAGAAACTGATCTAATTATAGAATAGGATTGAGGATAAAAATACTAATGCAAATTTAGAACTATTTGTGCCTTTATAAAAGACGTATAAGGATTTATGAAAGGAGAACCGCGACCACCAGAGAATAGAAATATAATATAGATTTTAGGTCAAAGGCCAAGCACTGGGGACCTATGAGGTTATTTAGAGATGAAGCGGATATTGAGAGTAGAAAGGTTTGAAAGATGTAACAGGAGGAAAATCTCCCAGTTGCAATACGAAACAATTGTTTGAAGATGGTGGAAAGCCAGTTGGAAGAAAGAGAATATAAATGAAGGAGGTACAGTAAAAGGAACGCAAGGGGTTGCAGCTAGGGGCCGAAGGGATGCTCCAAAGAACCTTTAGTAATGCCTGCAGTGCACCGTATGGGATGCACTGACGGCACTATCCCCCTCAGGGAGGCGACCACCAGAGAAACCTTTCTTCATGGCATAAACAGATCCATGGGTCAAAAGAAAGTATATCTTAGTTTAACCAGACCACTGAGCTGACTAACAGCTCTCCTAGGGCTGGCCCGAAGGATTAGATTTATTTTAACGTGGCTAAGAACCAATTGGTTAGGCTACCTAGCAACGGGACCTACAGCTTATTGTGGAATCCGAACCACATTATAGCTAGAAATGAATTTCTATCACCGGAAATAAATCCCTCTTATTCTTCATTGGCCGGTCGGAGATTCGAACTTGCGGTCGGCAGAGTGCTAGCTGAGAACGGAACCCACCCACCCAACCAGGAACTGATCCATGGGACAGGTCACCTTCATTAACCCTGAGGTCATATCACTCTTATTTGGTAAACAACTGACCACTCCAAGGTTGATGAATCATATGGATCAGTGCTGCCAGATTTCAGGCTCTGACGAAGCGCCGGGGGGGAAAAGATGAAAAACGCACGATATCGATTCTGCTGACAGGTGTATCGCTAAATGGGGGGCACTGAACAAGAAAGCAGGTGTCTGTTTGATTGATTACCTTACCTCCCATACGGGTACAGCGGAATTAGAGAGGGTTTCGTGAGGAATAATTTGAGCGCAAAAACTGACGTCGTGGACGCGGCACTTGCAGTCACGTGTGTTTAACCAAGACTTTCGTTTCCTTTTCGAAGGAAAAAAGGAAAACGTTAAACTGGTTATATATTCAGCTTTGCTCAGCGTCATATCTGATCATTAATTCACGCCACTAAGGAGAGAGAAATTGTCTACAGTGTGGCATCCAGATAAACTCTATCAAATAAAGCAAAAATCATTGAAAGAATGTTTCATGTAATCCATGTACATTTATGTCTTATACATTTTGCTGAAAAGTTGTTGTGATTAGCCTCGCAAAAAGAACGATTAGTTTATTAGTTTCTAACAGACCAACCAGCGATCGAGGTACCGAGTCACGTCACAGAAGCATCACACGGTTTGCAAGACGCAGGCAGACTTTACGCCATGGCTATAGGAGACCACCCAGTTGTCTGACGAGCTGCCCTCTCTCCTCCCCTTGGTAAATCTCAAAATGGATGATAAAATGTCATGAGTAAGCCATTGGAAGATAGCTGCTGCTGTCGGAATTCAATTGAAATGCTGGACTTCACGACAGACAATAAATCTGCTTGACGATAACAGGCCCACCTGCAGCAAAAAGGAGTCCTGTAAATGTTCTCTTTCCAACAGCGACTGCGTGAACATAAGACTGAATAAAGCGAATGAGGGAGGAAGGAGAAAAGGGAATAACTAGCGATGAGACAAAAGGGAGACTAATTTGGGGGAAGTAGGAATAATATCCTACAGGATTCTGCAACTCTTGAATAATAATAACAATAATTAAGACAGCATCTTAGAGGGACGCACTGAAGGGAAAGTGGATAAATTAATCATTCCAGCTGCCACTGGCCACGAACACCGACCAGAAACCATAACATATCTCACACCATGCAGAGCGACTTTCAGAGATGACATAAGTGTCAATTAAAAAGAATAATCGGCAAAGAGTTTACCATTTGTATTCCCAACGAGACAGCGTCACTTGTCTATTCAGCCACAATAACTCGGTGTCATCGTCCCCATGAGAAATAACACGACTCTCGGCGGGAAGATGGAATGGGTAATTAATACAGTGAATGAATTCACGTGTTCAGCAGGTAGCTATGAATCTATCAGACTGACCTGTGTTGGTCGCGCGGCCATCATATGGGGACGACTCAAGTATCAAGGAAGTCCGTGTGCTTATTCCGACACCTCACTGCATATCACGACGGGAGGTTCTGGAATCAAGCAGACAGCTGCGGCGGCTGTTGATGTCATCCACGTCGGGTTCCCCATAGCGGAGACTGTGCCTGATAATATACTAAGAGAGAGAGAGAGAGAGAGAGAGAGAGAGAGAGAGAGAGAGAGAGAGAGAGAGAACAACAAATCAAGAAAAAGTCGACGATATCGAAGACAGATTAGTTCATTTTAGATACGATACTATTCAGTATAGCAGAGAGAGAGAGAGAGAGAGAGAGAGAGAGAGAGAGAGAGAGAGAGAGAGAGAGAGAGAGAGAGAGAGAGGAACAACAAATCAAGAAAAATTCAACGATAACGAAGACAGATTAGTTAATTTTAGATACGATACTATTCAATATAGCAGAGAGAGAGAGAGAGAGAGAGAGAGAGAGAGAGAGAGAGAGAGAGAGAGAGAACAAATCAAGGAAAAGTGAACGATAACAAAGATAGGTTAGTTCATTTTAGATACAATACTATTCGATATATTAGGGATGAAAGAGAGAGAGAGAGAGAGAGAGAGAGAGAGAGAGAGAGAGAGAGAGAAACGGCAAATCAAGCAAAAGTCGACCATAACGAAGATAGATTAGTTAATTTTTGATATAAAACTAATCGATGTAGTAGAGGTGAGAGAGAGAGAGAGAGAGAGAGAGAGAGAGAGAGAGAGAGAGAGAGAGAGAGAGAGAGAGAGAGAGACCTGGACCTGGCACAGAGATCGTTGACTTGTCCCTCCCGCCAATCTGAGAGCGAGTCACTTTCTTATATCATAAACAGTAATAAAACCAATTCAGTAGTAAAGTTACAAAAGTAACTAACTGGGTACTATTTCAGCAAAGGTAATTCAACAAAAGCTTTTTCTGTTGACAGTACTGAAACCCTTCGGATGTACTGAAAATACTGACCACGGATTTGTGCTGGGACGATTTCAGTCTTCAGTATAAACTGTCTTCATGAAGCATAATGCCCGTAAAGTCTATAAGTCTATATATATATATATATATATATATATATATATATATATATATATATATATATATACATTTATACATAATTTATATATTAGATATATATATGTGTGTGTATATATATATATATATATATATATATATATATATATATATATATATATATATATATATATATATATATAGTGTGTGTACATGCTGGTTTATACACTTTACATTTATTCATTGATCTTTGAAGATATTTGGCTTTTTAATTGTTGCATTAAAATAATTAAGATAATCATTACTGAAAGAATCGATTTATTCATATTTAGTACGAACAAAAATTGCTTGTACTCATTAATGATAATTGACTTTATAAAAAATTAGCAAATAACATTTAAGCAATTAAGGGAGCTTTATGTAAATTTGTATATTATTTATTAAGTATTAAAGCGTTTGGGAAAGTATGTAAATATACTTCTTGATATATTTCTTAATCTAGTCCGAATAAACTAAAGGAAAATAAAAAATATTTCTTAATTTAGTCCGAATAAACTAAAGGAAAATAAAAAATATTTCTTAATTTAGTCCGAATAAAATCAAGGAAAATAAAAAGATCGAAGTTAAGATTTGAATTCGGTACAAATAGAATTTAAAAATTTTTCGTTATGAAAATATAAGCGAAATTAATTTTCACTAGACAAAACTCCAATTAATTGCCTATCAATGATTTATATATATATATATATATATATATATATATATATATATATATATATATATATATATATATATATATATATATATATATGAAAATAAAAAGGCCCATAAAACACTATTTGAACGTTGCAACCATATATTTCGAGCACTTCTTTCAGTGCCCCTGTCCACTGGTAAAATGTGGACAGATGAAATGTTACAAGAGTATATATACAAAGCATATATAGGAGTGGCATTACGTCTCCGATGGTATGCAGGTGACCGTTTCCCAAGAGGGAAGGAAAATAAAGAATTCCCCAGTAGTTTTTGGCCTCATTAACTCCCGTCTGGCGATGCCTCGGTGGTCGTATTTCCCGGAAAACCTGCTTGAGAAGGAAGTGCTGGAAATACTTTTATGGTTGCAACGTTCAAATAGTATTTTATGGGCCTTTTTATTCCTCATATTATACTGTGGTATTGCAGTGAAAGACATTCATATATATATATATATATATATATATATATATATATATATATATATATATATATATATATATATATATATATATATATATATACACACTGAAATTTCAGGCAGATACTTAGGGACATTTGATCCCCATATATGCTGTATATTTTGACCCCCAGGGACTATACATCGTTGTTTCACTGTTTCGCCGTGTTTAGTACTAGCTTTAAATCTCTTCCATTGTGCAGAAAAGGGTGTTACTGTAATTTCTGGCATTATGTGTACGGTAGACTCTTTGCATTTATTCAAAATGCTTCGTTTCTTACCACTGACTATATTCATTTACAGTGTGGGGTCAAAGTGATGGATTGCTTTTACCTCTGTCTAATTTTTTGCCTTCATCCGCTAACAATTGGGAAACATTGAACTGATCAAGTAATACACATGCTGTATTTGGTATAGAGATAATGTAATTACAAAATAATTTAAATGATCTTGTCATTCTGGTGGCACTAAAACATCAATATGTATGCATGTATATATATATGCATAAATATACATATATATATATATATATATATATATATATATATATATATATATATATATATATATATATATACTAATATTTATATATATATATATATATATCTATACTGTATATTTATATATATTTATTTATATATATAAATATACATATGCAAATTATATACACACACATATATATATATATATATACATACAAACATACATACATATATATATGTGTATGTATACAATATCACTTACATACAATATTTCAGTATCATATCGTATTTTCCCCTTGTCCCTCCTTTTGTCTTATTTCTGTAACTTGAAAAATGTACCATACCCTAGTAAACTCCTTCCCCTTTCAGTAACCCAAATAAGGAAAAAATATTTTACCCCATGTATTATCGCAGTCGATACTCATGAGTCATCCTAAAACATCCTAAAATGAGTCCAAGGATTATCCTCGGCTGAAAAAAGATCTAGGCCGTTTCCCAACCACTAACTATTCGCCATTATTCCGGTCTCGTCTCGCGTCAGTTTGTTTTTCTACCAGCAAGTGTACTCGTACATGATGGCCTCAGAGAGATTGTCTGCTTTAGTCATCCTATTTACCTTTACTAAAAGGTAAACAAGATGGCGGCTTTCTCTCTTTTGACCCTAAGATGTAGTGGTGACAGCAGCGACATCTGCTGCAAACAGGTGACCAGACACGTATGGCCACGGTAATAAGATAAAGACTTTTATCAACCTTGTAGGCCTAGAAGAACTGACAGTTGCTCTCTGTGGCATGGCCCCGATTCTAGTCACGCCTTCTTCCTCTCTCTCTCTCTCTCTCTCTCTCTCTCTCTCTCTCTCTCTCTCTCTGACTATGATAATACGACCTGGATTGAGGCTGACCTTGAAGAGCATCATTCTTTTATAAGACAGCCCTGAATGATGGTGGTCTTTGTCCGTGTAAGGGCCTGATGTATCAGTACAGCGTCAACTTTAGCCAGAAATCCCAGGCTGGTCCAGTTCCTAAGGCGACCTTTATACTGTTTTCTCATTAATGAGTTACAATGGGTAACTGACCTAAGTTCAGTTTTGTCAGGCAATGATTTGCTGCCTTTGACATGTCTGCAGAATGGTATGATAGACTTTAAGCGAGCCGAAAAAAGGCCTGCACTAAAATATCCACCGATGGATAGAATCACCATTGTCCAACCGGATAACCGGAGACGCGAGAAGATGCTAGACGCAAGTCTGATTCTTCGTGGAAATGAACGACAGCTAATCATAATAACCGCATAATCTTCATATAGCCAGGTCACTGTGAAACAGTACTTGTTCGAACCTCAAGAGAAACGGTGTAGACTGTAAATATAATGGTGCTTATGAAATTGTACATGAATTTGTTGCTTTGCTTAGTTTAATGCATACCTGCAAAAGTAATGACCTGTGCCCAAATGAACTCATAATTCATACCTTGACCCAAGCTGTTACATTACCTCTGGAGGCTCTGGAACAAAGATTAACCCATCTTTTGCCATCAGGATTTGCCCATTCTAAACTATATATATATATATATATATATATATATATATATATATATATATATATATATATATATATATATATATATATATATATATATACATATATATATATATATATATACATATAAATATATTTATATATATATATATATATATATATATATATATATATATATATATATATATATATACATATATATGTTTATGTAATATATGTACATATAAGTATATATATACTTATATATACTTATGCATGTATATACATATAAGTATATGAATATATATATATGTATATATATATATATATATATATATATATATATATATATATGTACGTATGTACATATAAATATATGAATATATATATATATATATATATATATATATATATATATATATATATAAAAAATGAACACATCTATTTTTACGTTCAGTAACTCTATCTTTTTCTAGGTTTCGCCATTATCTTAAATATTCTAAAAAAAAAAAAAAAAAACTGTAATCTCCACTAAGCGCTTCCTTAAGGACACCTGCGAGTTTCAGCAGTTCATGTTTAATGCTCACACAGTAATTGGCGAAATCCATTACGGGTTCAACGAGTTAATGACGTTTTTGCTCACTTGCGCTAATTTCGGCTTTGTAATCACTCCCGTCGTGTGAGAAATTGCATGCGCTTGTATTTTTAAATAAAAATGAAAAAAATGTCCTCCACTACTTCCTAAATGCGTTTGTGCTTTTAATCGACTGCGTCTGCGAGATATTGCGTTCTATCAACTCTAGTGGATCTTTCCTATATAGTGACCCCCAAGGGTTTTAACCCGGTATGTATCTACCTTTGCGGCGTGTTTAGTACTACAAGCCCGTTGGGGATGACCGTAAAAACATAAACAAAAGACTGTAAATATTATAAAGATCATGACCCCCAAGAAAAATTAGTCCTAGATAAGGACCCCCGAACTTTGCTGGGGTCACTAGCTGGGAAAGATCCACTCTAGTTGCTGCAAGAAAATAATCGTAAGTGCTACAGACGACGCGTAATTTCAGATCGCTGAAGGGACTCGCCTTATTTCATATTCATGATCTCTGCCGCGTCTTGCTGTCGATGTTCAAAATGTTTCTTGTGTGAAAGCCAAGTGGTCGTCATTTCAGCAGGTGTTTGTGGACCCACATCAGCCCTCGGTTGTGGTCCGGTAATGACACTTTCACCGGGAGTTGCTGTTTCTTCCCCGGGGGTAATGACCGCCTGATGGAAATGAACGCGATTAGATACATACTTGTACATAAACAAGGAAGCTCATCTGTCACCGAAATAACTAGCATGTTCTTCGAAAGGGAGTAAAACGATGGCGAGACACTTTCGCGAGGAAGGTAATATCCCAAAAAATATTCAGAGCTGGAAGCATTGTCTACACATCAAAAGGCTTTGGAAAAAACCGCCTAGTTAGAGATGGCTGGATTTTAAGTTCCTTGTAAAGGATACTGCAAGCTTTCTTTGCCCTAATAATTTAAAAGGACTTTCTCCTCAGATGTTCGTCTCTGAGGTTGATAGTTTTCTCAAACAAGTGCCACAGTGGCTGGCTTTATTGCCTAAATTTCATGATTCGTTCATTCATACTCCCATAAGTAAGATAACTATAATTTACGCTTGACTTCCACTTTTTAAACATTCAGTGATGATTTTAATCTTCGGTGTTTTGGTATTACCGGGACAATATGTTTACAGGGACCTATACTTTTACATAAAAAGAGAGAAGAATGAACAGAAGATAATGGTAAGGTCAGGTAGATTACGATTTATAATTATCATTGCAATGGAAGGAGTACTTTAACCTGGAATAATCTATTATAGGCCTAGAATTATCGTTAATGTTAGGTAAAAGTTAACGTACTCTGGATCACTTAGACCTGAAGTCTTTTGCTGTGCGCTACCTGGTATTTCCTACGATTCAAACTAGCCTTGCCTGAGCCTGTTTGGATATTCAAACAGGTAGTGTACATCTTTAGGGAGGCGATACTTGTGAGTTGAATATGAACCAAAAGTCTCTAACTGTTAAATTCAGTGGCAACATTAATAACGATTAAACAGGAATATCTTAATATGAATAGAAGCGAAATCGCCATGCGCGAGATGGTTAAAGACAAAGTGTTGCTATGTAATCACAGTTTATTTAACTGTAGAGAGAAATCGTATAAATTGCTACTCTTACGTACTCTCTAGCCACGACTCTTCGGAAGGAACCACACGAACAGAAGGATTTTACGATGAAAAGGTGTACTTAATTAAAAGCAAAATTTACATTCATGTCCTCCGTTTGTCTGAGAAGATCTGAGAAGATAAAATAAAAATACCTGTTCGTTTCCTTTCCTAAGCAAAATTGGTCTATGTTTCCAGGGCCTCACCTGTACACAGACGTCGGAAAGACTGGCCTTTTCACGCTAGGTGCTTTTATAACATCATGTATAATTATGGATCACCAATTGGAAGTTGTTACGGGTTTTCCACGTCTCAAAGAAGGTATTTCATATAAGGAGAGCAAATTATAAAATACTAATCCTACTTATTTATGTATTCATATATAAAACAGCTCATCGTCATATTAAGGGAAAAAACTAGTGCTTAGGAGGAAAAGAAGCATTACTTCAGCCTTCTAGCTTTCTTTGATTGATGGTATGACGATGGTAGATACTAAGTGGAGAGGTATGTTAACGCCCTTTTCAGGATTACCTGTGTAACAACCAGTGTTCCACCACTCGTCAAGTCTGTGATTCATTACTTCTCACGTCCAAGGCAGCCTTCTATAATTGCCTTAGATACTACGTTATACAGCTGATCACAACTTAGATTAACCCCTGGATGTAAGATATGATATGAAGATTGCGAAAATACCCTTGGCCGTCCAAGAACTGGCCACACACCTGTAACACAATGGCTTTTAATGCTTGGTTACCTCTAGCCACTCTCGTGCTGTACCCTCTGCTATCTGACACTTGTTGGTTGAGTGGCTCTATCTGGTAGTTCCTTTCTTTCCACGTGCCTGGCTGACGAAGGTAATTATCCTCTATCCAGAGGATGTTCTATAACGTTAAGTGGATTTTCAGGTTCCCAAAGACCTGGTCTTCGTTATTAGATAGTTCTTTATATTTCTTTCCATGTATTCTATGAAACTTATTCATTTTCATAATTTTTATGTATCACTGTATGATATAAAGCCGTGGTAATTTTCACAGGAATATATGAGATATATTAGTCTTGTTAAATAAGAGGATTTTAATATGTATATTTCTTTGTTAATATCATATTGTCATTCATATTGAGACTCAATGGTTCCAGTCTCGTCTCAATCAGCAATAGACCAAAGTTCAATCCCACGGAAGGGAAACGACTTGGACCACTTTCATGAAGAATCCAATACGCCGAAGTTCATCTAATCAATGTATTATATACCTGGCTCCCTCAGGGGGTTTGTGCCGTCAGT